>NC_132784.1:24547500-24850000 GCF_048418805.1 Vulpes vulpes | reverse complement strand
ATAACATTAGGAGTATAAAGAAAAAGATGTTACAGCAAATACAGGAAAAGAGAAAGGAAATCTTACCATGATGGGAAAAGAGATACAAGGAAGAAAAGAGACAAAATAAAAAGTTATTTTGAGGATATTAGCTAATTGAAATGATGGCATAGAGATATTTTAAGGAATATGAGAATAGGTATGGAAACAGGTTGGGGCCAGAAGAGATTATAAATTGCAAATTCTTTAATAAAAGGGCAGGCAGCTGGGTGCCTAGGATGAGTCTCCGGAGGAGACTGAATATGGTGTTGGTGTTGATAAGATATGAATATAACATACATCCTTCCTCCCTTGCTATTCAAGGATGAGACTAGCCCTCATCTTTACTCTAGTCACTGAAAATATCACTGTATCTCAGGAAATTAAATTTCTCATTGCAAATTAATACATTGACACTTTGATGTATCAGAGATATTTATATATATATGATTAGCATGAATGAATTTTTATGCCAGAGAGGGTCTGCTCTGATCATTTTCTGAGTGAGCTGAAACACTGAGTGCTTGAACTTATTCAGATGAGGACCAGATTCATACATGAATAGTAAAGAGGGAGGGATGCCTAAGTTGTATTCATATCCTATTAACAACTTTGCATTTCAAATCCTAAATTAATTGTTTTATTTAAGAAAAGCCTGAGCAAGGTTCATCTATTCAAAAATGCGTGAGGGTTTTCAGGAAATAGGGATGTGGGGAGAAAAATTGTAAATCTCTATATTCTTTACTTTTCTAATGTGTGCAAAGGAGAGTAGTAATAGAATCTTGTGTAGATATGAATGGTAAATCAAATCATACAGGAAAGCAGTGAGAACAGTGTCCAACACATGATAAGTGGCACAATTAGTGTTGGCTATGATGAAGATTGAGATGGAGATGTAAGAAAGTGGCAATAGAAAGGCGTACAGAAGAAGAATGAAAGAAGATATAATTTTCAGAAAGGCTAGGTCCAGCAGATAGAAAATTTAAAAATGATCTACTTGATTGAAAATTCAACATCCCCCCCCTTACTTTCTCTTCTGGATAATGATTTATCCTACAGAATTTTAGTTCACTATTAAGTGTGTCTTAAATTTTGCTTACTTGATTCCAATAGAATATTAATATCCATTGGAAAGGGAAAGGATTCACACCTCAGAAATAAAGTATATTCAAAATAAAATTTTAATAACATCAATAAGAACAAAATAGGCTTTATTGTGATGTACACATTTCATATGATGGAAAACACTAGAAATTTTTGGCTGACCACATTTTACTTATGTCATTTGTAATTTGTAGAATATTAGATTAGGGATGGTGCATTTGAAAAATGACTCTGAATTGCATTTAAGTATTTTTGTTATCTTGGCCAACTATACATGTAACACATTTTATAATGCAGTTATAACAGCTTTCAAAGAAGAAGCAGACCCCCCCCCCCAAAAAAAAAACCCTCTAAGCTTCAAAAGGAAATAGAAATCCATGAGTGAAATGTTTTGCTTTCCCCTTAATCTAAATGGGCTGCTCAATAACTTGGCATTAAAAGTCAGTTCTAACTTTGGTCTAAGTACCAACTTTTTCAATTTTATGGTTATCTATAAACCTGGATTTGGTATGTGACTCTTTCCCAAAAGCTATAATTTTGGACTTACTGTAATTAAATTTAAGTTCTTATCTACTAGAAAGTAAAATATCTTTCAAATATGTGTAGGGTCAGGTCTTCAGAAGATTGTGGGCAGGGGTGGTGAGGGTATCTATGATAAGAGCTCACATTTTCTCTAACCTCAGAAGTAATACTTACAGGATAATAACTATTCACATTTACTTCACCAAGGGAACCATTAACTGTTGGTGTATTCAAGTAACTAGCAAAGGCCAACTTTAAATCGAATTAAATTGATGGATGTTTGTGGCATATTGACAATCGGGGCCATGATTGTAAAGTTCCTGAGGGTTAATTGTTCCATGCTTTCAACCCATAGTACAATGTCATCAATTAGCAGAGAATTAATAAGTGCTAATTGAATTGAACAGTTAAAAAAAGTGAAGATAATAGAACCAAGTATAAAACATAGAATTTTAGAATAAATAATAAAGATATAGGTAATTTAGGCTTAAGTCCTTTAATATTCTGAAACAATATGTAATTTCTAGTTTCTCAAATAGCAATAGATAAAAAACCTTCTATATTCATGTTGGCAGGCACTGTAAGAAGGAAAAATCTAAAGGCAAATGATTAGAATAAGTAGAAAGCAAATATATATATAAAAAGATGAAATAAAAATAATAAAATAATGGAATCAAAGTAAATCAAGGAATAAATCTGTGAGTTCACATGGCACAAAATAAATTTGTATTAAAAGGTAGATTCTCAAGAAGATATAAAACTATGACATTTTTTCTGTTAAAGATTATGGAAATAAGGAGTGACGTAGTATCTGGTACTGTTATGTCGGACATTTCACTGAAACACTGAGCATTTTTTGCCACCTATGATCGTGAGAAGAAAATCCTTTTGTGGAGAGAATGAGAGATAAGACTGAGACTCTGGAGGTCTTTCTTAGTCTCAAAAATTTATGATTGTGTGAAAAAGAAGTTTAAAAAATAGCTTGATAGAATTGATACAATGAAGCTAGGAGACAAGCAAAGGACAAAAAGATATAGACAAATAGCAAAGAGGCAAAGACATTTTCATCTCCAGAGGGTGTTAAATTTCATCTCCAGAGGGTGAAGATAGGATGCGTCTATGTTCAGCTCTTTTACATTGGAGATGAAATTTGAATAGTTTCTGATTCCCCATTAATTCAATCATATATATTTGATTTTCAAATTTAAATTAATTTCCTTGGTATAAACTGTAAAACTATGATAC
Organism: Vulpes vulpes; assembly: GCF_048418805.1. Lineage (NCBI taxonomy): Eukaryota > Metazoa > Chordata > Mammalia > Carnivora > Canidae > Vulpes > Vulpes vulpes. Next base: position 24,847,111 of record NC_132784.1, on the reverse strand, counting down.
TCAACTTGACTTTTTTGATCAATTTTAATGATTTGTGAAAATTCAACAGAGAATTTGGAAACACCAAAAGGTAGATTGATATGCATACCCTATGCAAATGCTCATAGCTAGATATAAGAAGGGAAAAAGCCAGAAATAACAAGATCAGGATGACATATATAGCTTCACATGCCAAAGATACAGAGGCACGAGAGGTTAAATTAGATATGTGTAATTTATTTTTTATTTTTAAATTTTATTTATTTTTAAGAGAGAGAGGAGGAGAGGGTCATAGAGAGAATCTTAAGCAAGCTCCCTGCCCAGTGCTGAGCCTGACACAGGGCTGAATCTCACAAACCTGACATCACAACTTGAGCTGAAATCAAGAGTTGGACACTTAACCAACTGATGCACTCAGGCGTCCCTAGCTGTGTGTAATTTATACGTCAGTTTACCTCTGCTCTTTTCTGTTCTCGGAGACTAAAAATTTCTACATTTTATCCCTTGTTTATGTAATTTAATTACCTGATTAATCAAAGATTTTCTTTCATTTTTCTGGAGTGACAACAGCTATATCTTCTATTGTTAGATTTTAAGATCTGTGGAGTCCAAGACTTTCTTCTCTTCACCTGCTAAACACAGTAATAATATCTGTAAGATTATTAGTGTACATCTTCTCTATTATATTGCAAGCAGAAGAAGTTGTAGACTGATAATTCCTCCTGATTGCAATTTGTATATTAAAAGTCTTAGAAAATCAATGAAATAATAGTAAGGAGGTGTATACTATGTAATAACTAATTAATGAAACTTTTTTTTTACTTTTGGGTAATGATTTGAAAATATATTTATATCTTCACCGAGAGGTATATTTTTTAACTGAAAAGGTAAAGGAATCAGGAGTCTATATTCTCTAAACAAATCACATTTAGGATTAGATTTGATTCCATTCATTTTTTAGATTAGATTATACAGACTTCATTAAAGAAGAAAATGAGGATGAAAATGCCTTTAAGGAAAGTACCTATCTATAGTATTTTATTATTAAAAATTATATGGATTAAGTTAAATATTTATTCTTGACTTTTAAATTTTAGACTAAATGTGTTATTGCCTATTTGCAGAAAGACAAAAACAAATGTACCAAAATTACATACTTGGAACATTTTATTCTCGAAAAACAAATCACAGAAGTATAAAACTCTGGCAGTGGGAATCAGTTGTAGGCATTCTGATTTGTTTTGTTATGATGCTCCAGTGATGATAGTGTGCAGTGCAAGTTGAGAAATCACTGCATAAAATTATTCAGCCCAAGGCTCACTGTTTCAAAACCTGAAGTAGACTATAGCTTCCCTACACCCAGAACAATAATTACCCTGATGACTACACCACAATTACCTTTTTATTTTAGATCATAATACAATGGAATTGATAGATGTGATTTATTGTGTAATCAAGAGAGGAAAATTAATGGCAAATAGAGGTCCAGATACGAAGAAATTGGCTTGTTTTCTATATTTACACATTGATTGTCAGTGACTATATCTGCTGGGTCCAAGTAATACTGGAAATAGCTTCTTCAGGTCGGTAATATCAGCCAAAATAATGAAATAGTAGCCGTGTCAGGAAGCAACCTCACCTGACTCCTCTATTAGTTGGGAGAGAATATAAAGTGACCTGCTCTCTCTAACATGATCTTAGACCAATTATTATAGTGCATCGTTCTCAAAAGGCCAAGATATCTTAAACCAATGCCCATCGATAAAAGCTTTTCCCATAAACTCCTCCTATTAATTAAATCAAATGTAGCTTTTAAATTGATGAGACTGCAAAGATAAGTTGTTTCTTAAGCTTAGTATATTTATCAATAAAATAATGTAAAACAAAACAATGAGTAAGAATGCTAAAACACTCAAGAAAAGAATTGTGCTATCCACATTCAGTTGTCACTGTGTGTTCCTATAATTGAAAGAGGGAGTTACTGAGGGAAATTAAAACAAAACAAAACAAAACAAAAGAAAATGAAAATGCTAACAATTGGCAAATATCCAAAATATAAAATGTGTTTCATGTCATGTCTATTTTGACTTTTATGGAGAGAATGATCCTAAATGTGAACTTATGGAAAATGAAGGGTCATTAAGCTAATATCAAAGGTTCTAGATAGGAAAGTCTACTGTTGTTTTAGAAAGTGAGATTTATAGATTGATGCATTTAAAACATGTGGTTTATTTTCAACATCAAGTTAGTCACAGAAGAAATTGTGGAACCTACTGAGAAGCCAAAATATACATTTCTGTTGTTTTCAAAAATTAATACAAATCCACTTTTTTAAAAAAGATTTTATTTATTTATTATGACAGACACAGAGAGAGAGAGAGGTAGACACACACGCAGAGGGAGAAGCAGGCTCCATGCAGGGAGCCCAACGTGGGACTTGATCCTGGGTCTCTAGGATCACACCCTGGGCTGAAGGTAGCACTAAACCGCTGGGCCATCAGGGGCTGCCCCAAATCCACTTTTATATGCTGGTTTTAGAAAACTCATATATATAAAAGGAAAATAACTTATTTTACCTTTATTAGCTTTGAGACATCCTTAAATCCAATGTGTAGTTAGGATTGAATTCTGATCCTTAGTATACTAATTCTGAAGGTTTCTTCGAAAATTCTGATGCCTACCAATATTTATTTAACAATGACAAAGAAACATTTAACAATATTTTGAAGCTTTGTGCCATTCAGGGGTTACCTTCCATTTCCAGAAGGACATGTTATAAATAGAGTTACTTTCACAAAGCCCTTGAGTAGAGTGTTTCATTAGAACTGAATTTCAGACAGACAGTTTTATTTATCTGGAAAACTAATAGAAAGTACCTCTGAATTTAATGTAGGTTAAAAATACCTTCTATCTTCCAAAGATATTTTAAAATTAATTACAAAAAAAATAAGAGTTTAGAAAAAAGTATAGTTTAGATCAAGGTAAAATTCCTCTAGTTAGAAGGTTCAGATTTCAAAATATATCTTGGTACCCATAATATTAGCATGCCTGTAATACAATTTAAGGTCCCTAGAAATATTAAATTTTTATTTGAAAAATTTTAATGTTACTTTTCAAAGCCAAAGAACATGTTCCAGCTAGTGAATAAAAATCTAAAAATTAATCTTTTTGATCAATCACATTCTGTCTCATGTGCATTATTAAAAACACTAGAATCTTACCAAACATTGGACTCAATTACTAACACATATATGGAAAGACAAAATACACATTGGAATCAAACAGATTTAGAAACACCTCTTGGTGACTTACAAAATGGGCAGTCATGAGTGAGTGCAAATAAATGGTAGTCAAATTAGTATTAACCCATAATATTTCATTCACTCAAAGTCTCCCTGTTAAGTGCAAGACTCATTGGGTATTTAGCTATAAATAGAACAAGATATAGTTTCTGCCCCTATGGAGCTTTTAATCTAGTGGGTGTTTCTTATAATTTTTGTCTCTTATGTTTTATTGACTCAAATATTCTGAAATTCCCTTGGTTTTCAGGATCATACATCCTCTTTCAAAATTATATAACATTGCCAGTTACTAGTATCAGCAAAAACCACTCAGATTTGCAGTAGCAGACTAAAGGCAGAGACTGGTCTGCCTCACAAAATTTATTTATTTATTTATTTATTTATTTATTTATTTATTTATTTATTTATGTATTTATTGCTTTGTGCTTCCTAGGACATCACAGGAATAGATAAGGCACCACTTTCAGCTCAAATCAAAAAGATTTATGGAAAGGTCCCTTTTTATTAGTTGTTCCTAACTGCTTGGCCTAGTTTCCAAGATCCTCAATAATTATTAAAAAAAAAAATCTAGAATATTTTCTTTCCCTCAACCAGTTTTCCTTTTTTCCCCACTTCAACGAGTTTTCATTTAGATGTCCCTTGTCATCTAAGGGGTGAGGGAGTCAGCTAGGTTCAAATCAGAAGATGGGGCACCTGGCTGGCTCAGCTGATAGAGAATGCAACTTTTTTTGATCTTGCGGCTGTGTGTTTGAGACCCACATTTTCTGTAGAGATTACTTAAAAATAAAATCTTAAATAAAATTAGAAGAATAATATTAGCACTGCTATTGAATTATAAGTTCATATTAAGTTATTATTATTAATGTAACAACGGATTAAGAAGGTTTGCATTAATAATTGTTGAATTCTTGTTACCTGCCAGACACCATATTAAGGAATTTATATCATATTATCTTCATTAGTCTTGATAACTACCAAATAAAATATTATTTTTATCTTTTATAATTGAAGTAATAAGGCTCAGAAAAGTAAGAAAATTACTAAAATTACTACTAAAAGTTTGTAGGATGATTAAAACTTGAACCCAAACATCTCCTACTTTTTATAAGTGCCTTTTTGTTTCCTGATTGTACTCTGGCTCTAGATTTGCCTTTTCCCTTTACATTCCCTCTTTCATCAAGGCCAGTCAGCTTTCTAAGTTTTCCATCATTTTTTAAATCTATCACTTCCTTTGTGAGATCACAGTCACCATCTTCACAGATTCATCAGCTTACCACTATGACTTTACTTCTCCCACTTACCCATCTTTCTGATCACCATTAATTAATCATCCTACAATCACCAATTCATTTAGGTCTCTCCAACATCTGCTTTGCCAGAGGCTTAGCTCCTTTACTGCCTTTTAATGACCCTTTTGGCTTCACTCCTGCCTACACATACTTTCATGTATCTCTGTGATGGGAATCCTTTACTGATCTTACATGATAATAACCGTGAAAACAATACACATCTTAGAAGTGATAATATTCACTTTAAGAATTATATTCCTATGAGGGAGAAAAAACATAGAGCAAGGGTGTAGTTGGTGAATCAGTGCAGGTATAGAATTAGTGGCATTTTAGATAGACCTTAATGACTAGGTATGCTATTAACTTGCATCTGAGCCCAAAGACGTGAAAGTAATTTGACAGTCATATCTTTTTCCCTCTAGGGGGTATGTAATTTCTTCTAGAGCAAAATCCTTGCTCTCATCTTCTTTTTCACATTCTAAGTATCCATTCAAGTATTAAGGCTATCCCAGGCTCTCTATAAAGTTCTTTTAAAAAATAAAATTCTAATAAAAATGAATTTGAATCATGCTGCAAATTATTAGAAATGTGCACATTAGTAATTATCTCTATACAAATCATCAGATTTTCAATGGCAAGTCAATTAACGTGGGTAATAATGATCTGTGCACTGTGCTAATTTCATAAAATAGAAAAAAAAAGTTTGTATTCTACCCAAGCACGGGGTTTTTCACTCTCAAAATAATAGTCTTTTAACATGAGAATTTAAATAAACTAAAAAATTAATGATAAAAGTTCAGAACCAAAGGCAAGGACATTTGCTAACATAATTATAAAAGAGGTGGAATTAGAAATTCCATTGTCCTTTTACCAATGATATTTTAAATACAATTTACCAGAAATAGAAGTAAATGAAAGAAAATGTGGGTCTCCATATACTGTTCTGTAGACATTTTAATTTTATTTCTCACTTTCTACTCATTAGAAATTGCCCATCATTATTGAGGATGAATGAATCATTTACATTAGTTAAAACCAGGCCCTTTGCTAAAATTTTGACCTGGCATATTTTTCCTAGAGAGCTAAAATTAAAAATTAAGTATGGACATATATTTCTTTCACTTGAATTTCTTAATGTTAGCTGTAACTAAGGACAAAATTAATAAATAGAAATGCTTTCTGCTTTTCTACATCTTTTCAGCAGAAGTCTCCAAGTGTACCTTCTACATTAAAAAGCTAATATAGCTCCCTTACTTTCAATTGCCTCATAGAAATATTATTTCTCTTGCTTCCTTAGGAGTTAACTTCTTAGACATGCTGAGTTCTCAGAAAACTTAAGTGGTAATCACAGATAAAAATGAGCTAAAGCTCACTCACCACTTCCTATGATTATCTCCAGTGTGTAAGGCTAAGTAATGAAAACTGAATGGTGCAGTTTCCTTACATATAGACGCCAATCAAAATAAGACTTAGAACTCAGAATTACTTTTACAAAATTATTTTATAATAATGAACATTATTTTGTGCAATAAAACGGGATTTTTAAAATGTTATGATGATTCATTTTGGCTTAAGACATTTGAAAATATCCTCTCAGAATTGGCAAGATTTTAGAAATCCAATAACCTTTTACTCTTTATGTCCTTATAGCACGCAATATGCAGGACAGGGCCTAAGTTGTCATCATTGTATGTACCAGAATATGCCTGTCAGATTGACCAGTTGACTGTTTATTCCAAGTTTATACAATAGATTTTTATCTTGATGATCTGTAGTCCATTTTAGCTTTGAAAATTAAATGCTAAGCATGAATTATTTTTAAATATATAGAAAATATTTCTTATTCTTTTTTTAAAGATTTTATTTATTTATTCATGAGAGACAGAGAGAGAGAGAGAGAATGAGAAGCAGAGACACAGGCAGAGGGAGAAGCAGGCTCCATCCAGGGAGTCTGATGTGGGACTCGATCCCGGGTCTCCAGGATCATGCTCTGGGCTGAAGACAGGTGCTAAACCACTGAGCCACCCAGAGATCCCCCAATATTTCTTATTCTTGATGGTTGCAAATGAACACTGAATATTATCCTTCTCTGAAGAAATGGAGCTAAAGGAGATAGTAGGTGTCTCATAACAGGTTTCTGAATTTTTTTTAAAGATACATACTTTGTTGCTTTTATCAGTGGATTTTGATTCTTCAGTCATAAATCAAGCATCAGTATCTTTGGGCTACTTTAAAAAACTTTCTTTGCTAGATTAATTTGGCCTCCTAAATGCTACTTTATACCAAAATGGAGAAAATAAAATCAATTAGAAAAAATTATATATATGTATATATATTTCTTTCAGCAATCACATTCAGATTTACAGTGCATATTCTGGTACTGTTCAATTTGAACAATTTTCTTTTCCTGCAATAAATTTTAATCAGATACTTTGTACCCAGTTGTACTCTTGTCTGAAACCTTCCAAAGTGCTGTTGTTGCCAAGGAAACCATTTCCTTATTATCTGTGCATTCAGCACTGTCTCACTGTCTGGCTCATTTTTCTCCTCCTTTTCACTCTTTCCATGACTCAACTGGAAATTTTATGTCATGTGTTAGTTAAAATAAAACACATTGCTTTCCTCCTCAGAGTACAACGCTCATTTGAAAGATGCAGAATGCAGGTTTCAACGATGGCTTCCTAGCCACATTATTATTTTTTGTGTGAAAAAAAAAAGAAAGAAAGAAAAGATACAACTTTTTCATTCTTTTTTTTTTGTTTCATGTTTTACTCTACATTGATAAGCTGAAAAGTGTATGAAGTCTTTGTTTTGATCTCCCAGCTATATTGAGTGCTATGAAAGTCTGGAACAAGTGTTCTTTGAGTAATAGCTAGCCCTGAGTCTCTGCATATAGTGTAAGAAGGAGGAGGTGGGAAAGGTGACACAAACATGAAAGAGAACTTGAAAATGGTAAACTGGTTTCATGTCAAATGTTTTCTGAATACTTGCCTGCTTAGCCTCTGACACTCTTCTCCACTCCCCAATTCTTAAAATTCATATGCATATAATAAAATACCTTCAATTTTTAAACAGGAAAAAAATGTATAGAACTGAAAGAAAAATCCACAATAACAGTGAGGAATTTACCACGTGCCTTTCAGAATAGAGAAAAAGAAGATAAAACAATCGTGAAGCTATGGTCTTACATGCACCTAGTTTTTTTTGTTTGTTTGTTTTTGTTGTTGTTGTTTTAGTTTTACTTAAGTTTTCTAAGTAGTTATCAAACACTTACTGTGTTGTAAGCAATATTTTAAGTTCTATATCTAGTAATACAATGATCAAGAACACAGACAACTATCTCACTTACATTAGGTATAAATTTTATTGGGGAAAAATGAGAGATAAACAATTTACCAAAAAAGATAATTTCAGATGATAAGTGCTATGAAGAAATTAAGATGGTAACCAGGTATGTGGTGGCGGCCTACCGAAAATATAAAATTCAGAAAATAATTCTCTGAGGAGATGACATTTAAGTCAGAGACCTTACGAATGGAAAGAATGAACTAGACATCTTTAAGACAGAATGCACTAAATATAAATGACTATTTGAAGCCTCAAATGAACACATTTTATGAATATGGTTATGATACTTTGCAGATGTTTCTCTAATGCAGCTGTCACACCATCTCACCTATGATCTCCTCCGTGCCAATCTCCCACAAACCTAGGACCAACCATTACTTCACTACTGTTGTTTTGTTTGCCAGGACAGAAGCAGGTGCACAGATACTCTGCAGGTATTGAAGCACAGATGCTATTCTCATCCTCCTCACATATACTATTGAGATATTTTATGTCTCCAGAGCTGTAAAGACTTACACTTTTGAGGTGCAATTGACTATTAGCCTCTGTGTGATGAAGCTGAGCACAGCTGCAGGCAACATGGACAGTTGAATGGGTAACCACATTCCTTCTGAATCAATATGTCTTCCTTGCTTTTAGTTCTCTTGCTCTTCGCTACTAAATAAACCTGCAAATCTTCATTGGTTCTATCTATAGCTTCCTTTAGTTACTTCTATATTATGCAATGTTGATGATAGGTTATAGAAATTCCTGCCCTTTACATGTCCCTCCTTTTTTTGAAAGGTGTGTAAGATGAAGTCTCCACCTGAGACAAAGTCAACTGATACCTAAGGATCTCAATGTTTGAGGGAAGAAATAACCAGAACATACCAAGAATTGCAAGTCAAAACAACAATTAATATTTTTTAAAAGTGGCTGTCTTCACATGGTAGTAATTTGTATCTGTTTTCTTTTTTGATTTCTCACGGGTGTTTTCTACGTTTTTATGAGAAATACACAGCACTTTCATTATAGAAAAAAAAGAACGTTAAAATTAGAAATGATGAAGTTATCCAGGAAAAAATCCTTACACCGCTAAAAGAGAGGAGGCAAGAACAACACGATAAAAACATAAATAAAAACAAACACCACGAGGTTGATGCTGGTGGTGATGTGATCATAGGCGATTTCTGTCTCAGAGGGCCAGTTCAACTGCTTTCCTAGGCCTCAAGGAGAACACTTTCTGATGTGAAGGAAATGAAGCCATGGTATTACTCAGCCCCTGTTGTCTTGTTCTCTGCTCTGTTTGCTTCTCAACAGCTCTGGCCTGAGAAGCCTGACCTTTCATAAGTTTTGCCAGTGAATCTACACACTTTGATTCTTTAGCACAGTGAACTGAACAACAGCTGTCCATCAAGTTTAGCTAGGTTCTTTGTTGCTTGGCAGTATTGTATAGTCCAGGCTTTTCAAATGTTGCTTATCCGCCAAAGTTTCTTTTGTCTTTTCCAACTAATTCCAGGTTCTGACCTGATCCCGAATCCTGAAATTCCCAAAGGCTGACATCTGAAGAGGCAAGCTCTTTAACTTATATAATCACACATATGTGCAACCCTACAGACAGACCCTGAACCTTGGAAGAAAACAAAAAGAGGAAAAGAAAGAGGGGGAAGGGGAAGGAGAAAAAGAGGAACAGGAGAAGAAAGGGTCAGATGGCCAAAATGAAACATGGGTATACCTAAAACCAAACTGCACTTTTGAAGAAGAGTTTACATTATAATTTTGTGAATTTATTAAAAGGATAAAGTATATTAAGGAGAAAAAATGGAATAAAGCTTTTGCTTCTGTTTAGCTTTCAAGGGTTACATTTTTGTCTCCTCTGTTAAGGCGAAATATATACAACATGCCTCCCTTGTCATTCATTATTGGTGTTACTTCCAACTAATTTCAGATAAATGATTTTTTTCTCTAAATAATGAGTGAATCCCTTTAGATGTTTATAAATGCTGCCTTTTACTTTTTAGGTGGTATCTTCTTCCTTTAGGCATTTTGTAGAAAGGGGTAAACCTGAAGAAATAAAATATCAAAAACACAGATTATAAGGTGATGGAAACTCTTCATTTTGACTTTGCCAAATTAGAATTTGATTGCTGTTATCACCTGGAATTCTATTAGTTCAGTAATTCCTGTCTTATTGACTTTCTCTGGGTGAGCATGTTCTAAGTAAAACAACTGAAGCCATTTTTTAAAAAAAGCTTTTAAAGATACTTTGACCTATAAAAGCACATGATGCCTTTAGAATCAAGTATTGAAAAGTTAAAGAAAAGGCAATCTGCAGAGACAAGCATAATTATAAGTAAATAAATTGTAGGGCTTAATTGTGAAAGTTCTTTTACTGTGGTCAAGGGGATAAAGCTATTCTCATAGCCTAAGTATATTCCAGACCTGGAGAGGAACTTTGAGAATGGCCAGAGAGTCCTCCTTGCTGCCGGAGCCATTTTTCACTCAGGGGATCAGGATGGGATTTATTTTCTAGGATTACTATTTAAATTAAATACACAAGCTGATCTTTGGAAATGTTCATTGGTGTAGCTCTCCAGCAGAAAAAAAAAAAAAAAGAATATTTCAGGCATGTGAGTTGGGACAATGAGCCTATTTACATTCATTGACAAAAATGGAGTAAAGGGGGAGTAGAAGATGAAAAAGGCATGTGATTATGTTTATTTGTAAACTTTTAGTTTTGTACTCATAGTCGAAAATAAATTTTCAATTTTATCTGTGATTTATACCCCAGTAAAGCTGGGGAGAAAACTCAATTGTGCTAATTTGGAGTTGGACCAAGGGCTACTGCACTAGCATGCAGATTATGGGTTGTTAGAACGAGGGGATGGAAGAGGAGTTGGTACCAAAGGGGTAAAATAGCAAAGGCTAAGAGAGAACAAAGTGTAAGTAGGAAGAACTGCAACTTTACAGTAATCGGATTTTAGATATAAGGCGTAAAATCAAATATCATTCTCCAGCTATTCTCAGGCTGACCTAAGTCATCTCAAACACTAAACAAGATTCTGAATTTCATTTTTTACAAAGCACTTAATGAAATACCTGACATGCAATAAGCACCTACCAAAAGGCAGCAAATATTGCCGCCCACCTGTATTCCGGGCTCAGAGTTCAGAAGCTGCATTTTATATGCATGATGCCATTTAACCAGAAGAAATGGAAACATCATCTCAGAGTTATCCATATATTGTGTCTACTTAATAAAACTACAGGTGATCTATTTGCTTCTTCCTCTAGAAATATAATAGCCTTTCTCCTTAGATCAATCCTTTAGCAGTTAATTTCTACAGATATACTTTCCTTTTACCTTTCCTTTTTCCCCTTCCTCTCTCTCTTTTTCTGCTTACTATTTTAGAAAGCTAACCTCTTTTGCCTTAGCTAACAGAAGAAGGACCCGAATGAAAGCAGTCATTTGTAAATGGCCATTTTCAATTTATTGTTGAAAACTTCACTCAACTCCTCAGATGGTTCCTTCATGATGCTTGTCTAGGGTAGCAGAACAGAAATGATTTAATTTGAAAGCAAGAGAACTGTTTCCTGAGCTATAAGTTAAGAAATTAGTGGAAAATGTTTTCTTCCTTTACTCTGTGGTGATCTGTCTACCGCTTGGGACCTACTAACACCTTGCTCCCTTCAGATATGTGGATTGTGGCCTCTTTCACACCTTCATCACTTGAACTTTCTACTATTTGAAAAGTAAAACATGTCTTTCAAAACTTTATAGTTGTATCTAATGGGATCTAGGTGGCTGTGGGTCTGGACTTTAGAAACTGAATCCTAAAACTACAATCCTAAAACTTAGAGAAAGGGGCCCAGGGCCAAGCACAGATTCATTTCAAGTAAAAGGAAAAATTCTAAAAGAGACAATTCAGAGCATATTTGCCAACATTCCTTTTGACACTGAAAGTTACTATTCAACCTATGTCTTGACAAAACCTTGTTCTTTAAGAGGAAAGACAGACCTAACGGGTGTGAACATCATAATTGCATCTTTACCTAAGATCTTAAGTACCATCCAGGGGTCTTGCCAAGCTTCCTATCAGAAAGCATTATTATTCATTACATGTCTTTTTTTTTTTTTTTTAACTAGGATGTGTATGTTATGAACTAAAGAAAAAGAAAGGTCATTATGGAAACCTGGCCTAAGGAAGCAGGATCGGCTTAAGAGCGACATCTGTTAAAAATGTAATTAAAGGATTGTTCTCCTATCAAGCTGGGCTGGGCTAAGCTGGTCATCTGACAGGGTCGCCTGGCTTATACAGAGATTTCATGAAATCTGTGCTTAGGGCAATCTCTCTTTTCTCCAATCATTCACATTACTATGTGTCTATTTACCCAGAGCCAAAGGGAAGCCAAGTGTTCAGGCTGATAGGAAGCCTTAAAGATTTCCTCTGTGTGATCTTTTCTAGCGCTTGCTTTAATATAATTTTTCCCCCATTGGGTAGGACAGATGCAGGGCCTGAGCAGGTGGCTGGGTGAAAACATGGTTCACTTAGTGTCTGTGCAGGAAGCTTCTAGAGGCTCAGCCAAGTGAGGGTAGGTCAGAGCAAATCTCCTCAGTGGGGTAACGTTTGGTCAATTCTGCAGCACCTCACTAGCATAATATTAAAACCACAGAAGGTTGACAAGCAATATCTTTTGTCTCTTAACAACTACCCAATTTCACCTCTGCTTCCACTGGTCCAATTCTCTCTGATTAGCTGTTTCGGTGGCAAATGAAATAAAAATCCATGGTATTAACCTGTCATATTAAAAAACCCTTTTTGCTCTGGTGCATACATTTGGCACAGCTGTGCATTTTGCATTTAAATATCCCTCCACCAGTGGGCTGCTCGAAACTATTGCTTTTCTATGGGAAATTAAACAGGGAGCTGCTTAATGCTCCTTGTTAGTTTTTTAATAAAAATGAAAGTGAGAAGCCAGCAGTATGGGGAGCAAATGTCTGCAGGACCCCATGGCTGTGCTAAAAGCAAAGAGGAGGAACCGAAATGCATATCCCTTTAAACTGCCCCTGCACCGGTGGATTTTGCAATGCCCGCTCCACTGTGGCCCTCTGAAATTGCCTCTCAAATGTTGTTTAGAGGTTATGTTAAATTGGCAGTCTTCTCCTGGGATCATTAGGCAGCTTTCAATTTGGGTTTCTAATAAAATATTGAAAGTCACAATGTAGAAACAAAGCTGCAGCTATTGAATTTGTGTGGCTTTTGTGAATGAGGGAGTCAAGAAGAAGAGGACAAGAAATAGAGGAAGGGGAGGAAGAGAGAGGAAGCAAAGAGATTGGCAAAACCAGACACAGGAAGAGGGCAGATAAAGAGTGAAACAGAGAGAGAGAGAGAGAGAGAGAGAGAGAGGGAGAGAGAGAGAGAGAGAGGGAGAATGGCCAAACCTCTGAACGTGAGCATCTGACATGGTATTAAACAGAAACAATTTGTCCAGGCTTAGCCGTTGGTCTCATCGAACTCACTTCTAGGGCCAAACACTAAAATTTCAGGGAAAATGATTCCAGATTGATCTCACTGCAGCATCCTTATTTCAATGCAGACCATGTCTGGTGGGCTGTCACAGAGATTTGTAATTGTAAACATGAAATTAGTCATTAGCAGCAGTGTCCCAAAGCAATAAAGGCTTTATTTCTTTTCCGTCCTTACCTTTGTCATTTCCATGCTAACATGCACGCAATTAAATTTATTGAGATGACAAAACCTAACTATCCAATTTTAAAAATAGTGATATGAACTAACTTTAAAAAGTTTACTGTGCAACAGACATTGACAAACTTTCTGTAAAGGGCCAGAGAATCAATGTTGGCTTTGTGGGCTATACGGTCTCTGTCGCAACCGCTCAACCCTGCAATACAGGCTGAAAGCAACCACAATTCTCAAAAATGGGTGTGGCTTTGTTCCAATAAAACTTTATTTACAAAAACAGGCATTAGGATGGCTTTGACACAAGGATCAGGTCCCTGCTGTGCAGGAACCCCTTTTAAGTAACCCAGGGAACAAACACAGTAAGCTTCCAGGGGAAAACAAATGTCCAGTAAAGAAGCTTTTCCTTATAGTTCTCTTTTCGCATGAGAGAACATAGGTCCTTAAAATTTCTAATATTGCAAAAACACTCATTTAGTACTCTGAGAGTACTTATACCTGCATTTGACACTAGTGAAAATTAATCTTCTCCACTTCCTCAAAAGTCAATGTCCAGGCTCTCATTCTATTTGGAAGAGTGATAATTTTGATAGTTTACCCATCATTTTAATTTCTACCAATTTTAATACTTCACTAAATCCTTTTTTTTTTTTTTTTTTTTTGTATTGCTTCCAAGCACACACTTCAGTTTTCCAGTCTGTGGTTTTAATTTATTTTTTCAGTAATGCCTTGATATATGAATTTCAAATTCAGTTCTTTGTTTTTGTGTTTTTTAAAGGTTTTATTTTGTTAGGTAATCTCCATACCCTACGTGAAGCTCAAACTCATGACTCCAAGATCAAGAGTCACATGCTGTACCGACAGAACCAACCAGGCACCTCTCAATTAAAGATTTTTTTTTAATTACATAGAATAACATACACGACATGTGTATAACCAGAGTATATATGACCATAGGACTCATAATTGGGGGTTATATTTAGAGACAATGTCCAAACCTCTTCACTCCTCAATCAGGAGGGAATTCACAACTCCCAGCTTCATGCTGAGGAATGATGGGTTTGGACTTCACATCTAAAGCTCCAACATTTAAGATTTCCACCTAGAAACTGTCCCCCCCCCCAACACCTAGCTATTAAAGCCAACAGAACTCACATCCAGAAACCCACAGGCGACAGAAAACAGTTCTTAGTGGGCTCACAAGGACCTGTTGTTGCAGGATTCCTTTTCCTTTAGTGGCCGTGGTTCTGGGTCACACTGCTTTGAAGGCTGAGGAGATAGATCACATGAAGACTGGTGGGCAGCAAAGTTTGTTGAGGAAGAGCAAAGTACAAAACTCCCCAAGAGGGGGGCAGACCTGAGCAGGTTGTCACCAGAGTTTCTAAGTCTAGGGGTTGGTTTTCTGGGTTTGTTGGCAGGCTGTTTTAATCTGATTAATCCTCCATGTTTCTGTTATACAGCCAGGTTTTTGTCATCTACCTATCAAATGGAAAAAGGTGGAGGGCTCCTTCCAGGGTGGTGTAAGATCCTTTCAAGGGTGCTTTCCTTTTAGGTTGGGGGCCCCTTGTCCCTGCCTGCCTTTCTTTGGACTATCTTTCATTAATGTGGCTGTGCTCCAGGGGTTCACCACAGAGACAACAAGCAAAATGCCATTTCCTAGTCTTTCCCTGAAAGAGGATTGTTTGCATACACTAAAAACTGCTGCCTGAGGGTCAGACTTGTAATTTAGCACACATCTGGGAGCTATCTGTGATCCTCCCTGGGGACCAGGGAAGCCAGCAGACACCATTTCTGCCTCTCACTCAAGTCCACTCCAAATAGCCAATATCTCCCTAGAAGGCACTCGTGTGTATACCCAGCCAGCAACCCAGCTTTTGTGGCTGCCACTCAAGGGACAGGCTTCTAGGTCATCTGGCTCTATTAGTCAATGGAGCTTGCTTTCCAAAGTCTCGTAGGACTATAGCAAACAAAAAAAGACTATTCGTGGACACAAGAGCACCCTCCCCACCCCACTCCAGATGATACAGCCAGACTCAACACAGAGGGAGCAAACAAAAAAACCAAAACCAAAACAAAACAAAACAAAAACAAAAAACCATCAGCTTGCCTCCTGGTGTTGACTGTGAGCCTCGTCTGTGGGGCACTGACAGGTGTTGGCACACGCTCAACACTGGGACCCAGTAAGAAAAAAGATGGCTTGGGCAATCACAAAAGTTTGAAATGTTCAGAATAGGCAAATGTAGTCAGAAAGTAGATTTGTGGTTACCTAGGGGTGAAGGTAGAAGTAGGCACAGTTTCTGAGTTTCTTTTTGGGTTTATGAAAATAATTCTAGATTGATTGTGGTGATGGTTGTATAACTGAATATACTAAAAATCCTTCAGTTGGACACTTTAAATATGTGAATTTTATGGTAAATTGGACCTCAACAAAGCCCTTTAAAATGAGAAGCTGGAGTCATCTCTTTTTCTTCTTTTTTTAAAAGATTTTATTCATTTATTTGCGGGAAAGAACGAGCATGAACAGGTCTCTCTAAAGACAGCTATTTGTTGAAAGAGAGGGAGTGAGACCAACACTCTTACAAATTACTTCTATGGAAAAATCCTTGTACACCTCAACTGCTTCCTCACTTACTTCTCTGGCTTGGTTAATGCTTTTGCTCATAGTGGATAATGAAGAACCAGTTTTCAAATAACTGAAAAGTTTTTAATTTAACTTGAAAAATTCAATGTGAAATCTCATAATCAAGCATTTTTATGTATATTAACCTGGGACTGTGAACGGGTAAAAGATGAAAAAAAAATGAAAAAAAGTTTGATCGAGACCCAAGGTTTACAGAGAATGGAGGAGAACACTCAGAGGGTCAAAGATCCTCAGAGGGTCTTGCCTTTGGGCTTCCCATAGAAAAGACACCTCAGAGCAGTGGACATGAAAAAGACAATTCTGAACAATTCATATAGATTTTGTTCTTCTTTTATCCTGATTGGAAATTAAAAACTACTTGATTGGAAGACAGAAAATCAGGTGACATAATGTCACTCATACAATTGATCAACTGATGACCAGAGAACTCAAAGGAATTACAGGTTTGGGGGTAATAAAAAGTTTCAGACAGCTCTTCAATATACTTTTAACGTATCTCAGCCTTAGTCCTTTCACATTTTCTGGTTACGTGATAAAGAGATTGATCTAATTTCAGTCTTCCTTTGTCTGGGGTTTTTGTATCTCCAGTGCATTTTAATGTTTCAACAGAGTTATGCCATTTTATTCAAGAAACACAACTTCTAACCTCTATCATTTCTCTATATTTGCTGCTTTTCTCTGCTTCCTCCACCTACCACCTAAGTTCCAGCAAACTTATGTATCCTTTATTTGATCTTCCTGCTAATAATTTAGAATATGTTAGGATTTGCCAGGTTGTAATGTGGTATTCAAGTTGTCTAACTTAATATCATAAAGGTTTGCACTAAGAGAATTTTGCAAATGAAATCTCTTAAAGACAAGATGATGACACATCACAATTTTCCTTTCCTAGTCGCAAGCACTACAATGTATGAGGTGGAAATTATCAATGTCTCAGAAAGACACAGTAACTCAAAACTGCTACAGCATAGTGAAGTGCTACAGTTGGCGGGGGGGGGGGGGGGGGTGGAATAAAACTGCCAAAAGAGCATCAGGGAAGTTGAGAAAATGATAACATCTGAGAATGTGTTTATGAATGACAGTAGATGGCTTTTTTATCAACTCACTTGTAGAAAAGTTGAAAAAAATGCTGATTATTTTTTTTCTCTTTTATTCCCTTTACCATGATTATTATTGAATGATTCCAGCAGCAGATTTTTTTTTAAGAAGGTTCTAATTTCATTAAGAATTACCTAATTTCATGTCAGTCAGTTATTTTCCTCTCAAGCCAGCACAAGATAGCAGCTGATGCCTGGTGGCGAACCTCCTGGTAACTGCTGCAGCTTCATTTGATGATTAATTATTCATTGAGCACCTACAGTGCCCAGGGAAAGCCTCACGCTCTTGCTAGTGACTTGCAGCTTACTAGGCAAACACCAACCAAATGAGGCAAACAAAAATGTGAGCAAAGTTTGACAAATTTACAAATGTGCATTCTCAATCCTCTAAAGGGGAGTATATTTCCAAGATAGAATTATGCTCTGCATCATCTTAGAAATTCAGCAAAATCATTTGAAAATGAAATTTATATGTGTAATTATATTAAATATACATATATAAAATTCAGAATTTTATATGTGTGTATCTATCCATTATCTCTATCTATCTATCTATCTATCTATCTATCTATCTATCTATATGAGGTCCACAAGGGGAAAAAAATATTCACAAGATAAAACATTTTTAACCTTTGCTTATGATGAATGAGAGAAAATTGGCATGGTGTTTTTGGTGTTTTTGTGAGGCTTTTAACACAATACCCAAGCATTAATATCATTTATAAATAAAAATATACCCTAAAAGCAGGGAAGAAGATGATTTAATCAAGACAGTCTCAAAGGATAGAAATCTTCTGAGATCCTTGCTGGAGGGGATATAGTTCTTTAATATATGTGGCTAAGGATTCAGGGAAACGTAGTCCCAGTTTAGAACTTCATTCTCCAGACCAATAGCTAAATGTTTTGTCAATCTCTGAGGCATGAAGTCCCAGTTTTCTATATAGATTGTTGTAACAAGCCACCTTTGTGTCCTGCCTCTCTGACACATGTGCTTGCAAATGTTCCAGAGAAATCCATGAATGTCGTGGAATGTACCCAGCTTTGACATTCTTTCTGTATTGCTTACCCGTTTACCAATGAGAAAATGGGGGTGAGGGCAGGGTATTGCTCTTAAATTTAGGAAATTAGTTTATGTTCATAAGCATAATACTGGATAGTCCTCTTCATTTCATCTCTAGCTAGGGTGACATTTTGAACCCCAGTCTTACTAACTTAAATGTTTGAAGCTCCTAGGTTCATTGAGTTTTTCGAAAACTTGCCCTCTTTGTTCATTTTCTCATCTGCCAACATCACAAAATGTAAATGGCACAGCCATCCACAGGAAATCAGGAATCCTATTTAGTTCCTAAGTCCTAGAATTCCTTCAAAACAAATCTTAGGCATACATAAAAACACGGATCAAAATTAAATCTTAAGTCAAAACTGAATAAATATCAGCCAATGCCTCTTAATAATAAAGACTAGAAAACCCAAGAGGTGCATTGAATGTAATATGTGAGCCTTTGTATCTTCAGCAAGTAAAGCAACATCATTTCTGGAAAAAGCACTGCATTTACCTCCACCGAACTGGGAAGAGAGAAGACATCTCACCCTTCAGGGAACTGACATTTCTTTCATGCCTATTAGGCCTAGAAAAATGGTAACTCATAGGCTAATATATTTGATTTTTATTTTGATATATCCATTCATCTTCCTGAAGTGTTATTGAGCTATCATCTTATGTTCCATATTCCCCAAATGTTTTCTAGTCGATACATTTTTTAGTAGGGTTGACAAATAAAATATAGAATTTCAAAATGATTTGAATTTCAGATAAACAATAAATAAATTTTAAAATATAAGTATGTACTATTAAATATTCTTGGCATTCTTATACTTAAAAAATCATTCATTGTTTATCTGAAATTTTAATTTAGCTGGGCATCTTACAGTTTTATTTGCTAAATCTGGCAATCCTAAAGATGGTAATTCTTTTGAAACTACCCAGGCTTTTAAAGAAAATGTTTATCTTAGCCAAACCTATCATTCCCTCCTTAGCTCTCTTTATTGTTAGCAATAAGAAGATCATTTGTACATAAATGATTAAAATAATATTAGCATTTCTTTCTGGCCCTGGAACCCCCCAAAAACCAACTTTTTCACTCTTCTGCTACAAGAATAGAACTATGTGAAAGCCATTGTCTTTTGCGGCTGCAAAGTGCAGAGCCTGGAGTTCATTTGACCTCTTCACTAACTAGAGCCATCAATGCATTTCCACTTCATTTATTTTCATTCCCTGAAGTAACAGCACAAATAGAAAAACTTCAGTAGAGTAATTAAATGACAATGGGTACAGAGGAAGGGGCCCAAAGTGACATGCTTTGGAGCATTAAAAATATTGTAATCAATGAGACTTCTTACTCAATGATGTGATTCATTTGTTTTTAAACATCTTGTGGCCACATATGGTCTTAAGACTGGAGGCAGAATCATATAAGCAACTTTTAAGAAGACTTCATAGAGGCTTGTGATTTTTATCTCTTGGGGGAATTGTTTTTGGACTAGTAAGTGCTGATTTCTACCTATGTAAATTTCTGAGGATGAAGTCTCTTAATTTGCAAATAAATAAATAAATAAACAAATAAATTATTCCCCTAGAAATTTAGAAATCTTTGCCTATTTATACATCTCAAAATTAGATATAACATTGAGTTTTATGTAATGTGACTTGTGAGTTATGTAACACCAAGTTATTGTGTGAGGGAGAGGGTAAATAAAGCCAAAAGGAGCAGAAAATGTAAAAAAAAAAAAAAAAAAAGAAAAAAGAAAGAAAGAAAGAAAGAAAGAAAGAAAGAAAGAAAGAAAGAAAGAAAGAAAGAAAGAAGCTATTTCCCTAGGAACTCATTTACATTTTAAGTAATTAACAGCAGTTTTCATTTTTTGAAATTTAGCTATCTCTTACACTAGCCATGTTTTATGACTTCATGCAATTAGCCTAAAACATCTGTTATAACTTAAGAACATTAAAACTTAAATTTAAAACTTATATTTACAAAGGAATAAGATGAATAGAGGGACCTTAAATATTAATGAGAGACATGTCTCCTAGGGCCTCAGGTATCAGGGATGAAAATATACGCAAAAACTTGCTGAAATATGGTAGAGTATTATAGAATGCAACCTTAGTTAAGACTTTTGCTCTTGGCCCAACTGCACCAAATGTCAAGGTCTGTGATCATAATGTATTTAAAATATTCAGGTGCACAGACAATTTATTAAACCTGGTCAAACAAAAAGAATGAGTGATTACTTCATACTTAGCCTTTAATTAAAACAGAATTCTTTCTTGAAGGGGTAACTCATTTTTAAAAATTATGTTTGTCCTTCTCAAAGGGGTAAGGGTTATATTTTCTCTTTCTATGGAATTAATATTAAAAGCTAATGAAAAACTCTATGTGCATCACAAATACAGCATACTAATGCAACAGACCACGCTTTTATGAATATGACTTATAATAATGTGGACCTGATATTGCCCAAATTTGTTAGAGATATTATCCAACCCATAACTATAGGTGTGTGGAATTAGAGGGCAGTACATCATCATGAATACATTTGAAATTTAAGGGAAAAAACAATGGTGACTCATTTGGATGAGCTATTAAATAAGGGAGGACTGAAGGAGAATATTTTGACATAAGGTATAAAGACAAGGTATTGAATAGAGCCAGGGAGGATATAAGAGAAAGCAGGTGGTATTAAATAGGTGAGTGGAGGCCGTCTTGTATAGGAGCAGCTGTTCCGACACATAACATAATGACATGAACTTTGGATTTAAACAAGCCTTTGTTCAAAACGTGATTCTTCCATGTACTAACTGTGGGACTCATCACAAGTTCTAGTCTCAGGAATTTCATCTCTGTAATGATGATGGTGATGATGATGATAATGATGATTACAATGACACAGAAGTTTTTGCATCATGAAGTCTGAAGATGCTTGCAGAGGACAGAGCACTTGCTACATGTAACAAATAGCAGACCTTTCTATTCCATGGGCACACAGATTTATTTAAAGAGAACTGGAATGAGCCAATTACTTGTCACTATCCATAATGGAAGAAGAAAGTAAAACTGAGCAAAGGTGAGTAGTAATGTGCATTTAAAACCAGAATGCAGTATGGGAAAAATTTTAAGACAACAATGCAATGATGAAACTAATATGCATTCAGTATGAAAAATAGTTGAACAAAAATATTTAAAGTCATATAATATAGAAAATTAAAAATCACTTCCATAATCCCAACATCTAGATATAATCATTATCAACATTTTTCTTTCATGTCAGACTTTTAAAAATATATTCACATATACATACACTCATTGACACACTTTATTTACTTTTTTTTTTGGTAAAAATGAAACTTGACTAACAATAAGTATCTCCCATTTTAGCATATAGATATCTTTCCATGTCAATATATATGTTGATATTGGTATATAATATGCTACATGTTACTCCATTGTATAAGATTTCATACTTTATTTAACCAATCACTGATGATGGACATTTAAAGTATTTTTGAAATTGTGTTATTATAAATTATATTAAAATAAAACTTTCATGAGTCCATACTAATGTAAATAAAGTATTGAAAAATAAATAAAGAGAACAGACAAATCTCCTATGCAGAAATATTTCAGATAATTTATGTAGATGCTCTGCCCTCAAGGAGGTGAGTTGTACATAGTGACTTACTTCTAAAGAGTACAGTCCAACATGCACATGAGAAAATGCTCTGCATCACTTGCCATCAGGGAAATACAAATCAAAACCACAATGAGATACCACCTCACACCAGTCAGAATGGGGAAAATTAACAAGGCAGGAAACAACAAATGTTGGAGAGGATGCGGAGAAAAGGGAACCCTCTTACACTGTTGGTGGGAATGTGAACTGGTGCAGCCACTCTGGAAAACTGTGTGGAGGTTCCTCAAAGAGTTAAAAATAGACCTGCCCTACGACCCAGCAATTGCACTGTTGGGGATTTACCCCAAAGATTCAGATGCAATGAAACGTCGGGACACCTGCACCCCGATGTTTCTAGCAGCAAAGTTCACAATAGCCAAACTGTGGAAGGAGCCTCGGTGTCCATCGAAAGATGAATGGATAAAGAAGATGTGGTTTATGTATACAATGGAATATTACTCAGCAATTAGAAACGACAAATACCCACCATTTGCTTCAACGTGGATGGAACTGGAGGGTATTATGCTGAGTGAAATAAGTCAATCGGAGAAGGACAAGCAGTGTATGTTCTCATTCATTTGGGGAATATAAATAATAGTGAAAGGGAATATAAAGGAAGGGAGAAGAAATGTGTGGGAAATATCAGGAAGGGAGACAGAACATAAAGACTCCTAACTCGGGGAAACGAACTAGGGGTGGTGGAAGGGGAGGAGGGCAGGAGGTGGGGGTGACTGGGTGACAGGCACTGAGGTGGGCGCTTGACGGGATGAGCACTGGGTGCTTTTCTGTATGTTGGTAAATTGAACACCAATAAAAATTAATTAAAAAAAATAAAAATAAAAAATAAAGAGTACAGTCTGGGAAGAAGAAAAAGATTCACTTCATAGAAAAGAAACAGAACCAATACTGCTTCATCCAGATGATCGAGTTTAACATTATAGTGATAAGTTGTGCTGATAGTACATACCTTTGTAATTAAAATGGCACTTTTCTTCTCTGTGGTCTTCCTCTCGAAAGAGCATAACTCCAGTCTAATCATGAAAAAAAAAAAATTCAGACAAGTCTTAACTGAGGGACATTCAGCAAAATACCTTAAACAGTATCTCTCAAAACTATCAAGTTTGTGGAAAATAAGAAAAGGCTGAGAAACTCACAGCCAAGAGACACAGCCTAAAGAGACATGACGACTAAATGTAATATGGTAACTTGGAAGGGATTTTGGAAAAGAAAAGAGTACATAAAAACCAAGGATACCTGAATAAATTATGGACTTTAGTTAATTACAATGCACCAATATTAATTACAATACAATATTTATTATAACAAATGTACCACATCAATATTATTAATAGGGGAAAATGGATATCAGATGTATGGGAAATCAATTTTTTAACTTCTCAATAAAAAAACCTTCTTATATAAATATTTCCTACTATCAAAAATACTCAGTATGAATTTCTAAGAATAAAAAATTGGGGATCAGAGCATTAACATTTGAAATACTTTGAATGTATATTTTTGAATTGCCCCTTAGTAGGTTGTGCTTATGTACATGAACACAGTCTGTAAGTACATATTTACCTCTACTCAGAATATTATGATCCCATTAAATATTTTCATATGTTAGGTTAAAATTATATTGTTTTTTAAATGTTTTTAGTAATGAAGCTGACTATATTTTTATATGTTAATTGGCCACTCATATCAATTTATTAATAATTATTAATATGGATATATGTAAGTTAACAGAAATTTTTTAACATTCAGAGTATTTCCATAATTGGCATTCTTTTCATTCTTGCCTATACCTTTGTTTAAACCTGTAATTTTTTGGTACCTCACAGTATATTTGAGACAAGACAAAAATCTCCTCAGTGGAGTCAGTGAGTGTTCATATACTCTTATTTTTCATATTGTCTTTACCTCTGGGAAAGACACTTGAAGCTGCCTTCAAGCTATAATCCTGCTATAAAAGGTAAAGGCAGATTGTACAACTGATGACTGTAGTAGATTTGTGTGCTATTTAAATTTAGAACAAGAGAACTATTATGTATTTTCCTATATATCTATATTTTCGGTTTGCAGTGGATAATTCTTTGCAAGAACAAACTAAATATAATAACCCATTCAAAAATATCCCCCTCCCAAAACAAGATAATTGTGAAGAGCAAATAATTTTCAGAGCTATCAGATAAAAAGATGCAAAATACCTTCCATTTTTTATTACAATTGAAATGTTATATAAGTTGCTTTTTATTCTGGTTATCTCTAGACTTTGTAATAGTGTTGCTTTTTTTTTCTGAAACATATTGATGTAAGCTAGAAAATTCTGAAACTGTAATAATCCTCATCAAAATGACTATTCTATTTAAAACTCAAGTCTAGAATAAGCATGCTCTTTATAGAAACCAATTAAGTAATTTTTACTGTAAGTTGGATACCCAAGGCAAGGCTACAACTTAAAACATCTGCATAGAATTTCAAGCATTTATACAAAAGATGAATTGCTGACCAGTATTTTGTCATTTTTCTCCTCAGTAGAGCCTAAAGATCTGGGATACTGTCTTTTTCCTGTATTCCCCTTAATGTTTATGAAAACTGCATCATTACTGAGAAAAAAAAATGGTTTTGTAAATTAGTTTTGTGGACAGATGCCACATTTCTACTATAAAACTCTTTGTACTAACCAGTTCCTCAAAAATAGAGCATCTACCCCCAGTGTTGCCTTGCATAACCCTTCAATTTTTCCAGTACATGAAAAATACGATTGGAAACATTTGCTAATGATTATTGAACACATATTATGTGCTGTTCTAAGGACTGTGAATAATTGTATTTAACCTTCACATAATCTTATAAATCAATATTCCCATTTTTACAGATGAGGAATTAAAATGCAAAGCAATTAAGTAGCTTACTAAGTATCTCAAAGCTAGGAAAGGAGACAAGTCACTTGAACTACACAGTCCTCTTTAGAAAACAAATTCTTTTTTTTTTTTTTTTAGAAAACAAATTCTTAACTTGGTGTTATTCTCCCTCACAGATCCCTAAAGACATTGAGGCAATATTGGAAGAAAGATCTATTAAAATTACTGCGTGGGAAAACGAGAGAACATGGGGGACATGGAGCATGTGTAGTGATGCAATTCAGCTTGATAATATATAAAACAGACCAGGTCTTTCCTTTAGACATTTAAAAAAAATTCCTGAGCATCTCATATATATATTTCAGGCACTGGTTTGTCATTCAGGTGAATACACATAGACATTAATGTTACCTTATGGAGCTCACCATCTAATTTGGGATGCATAAATAATTATAAGTTATAGTAACTGTGATAAAGAAGAAATGATTGTGAGTCATGAGAGGCTACAATGGGGCTATTTGTAGGTGTACAACGGGCTAGGCTCACTTCAGGGAGAGATGTCGGATCTGAAAAGACAAATGACTTGCTTAAGGTGGTACAGGTCCAGGGTGGAGCTGGTACAAAGTGGAATTTTTAGATTTAAAGACTTTTATAGATGAAATATAGGAAAAGAGAGGGAGAATGTAATAAAATTGCGTAAAAAGGGAGTCAGGAGTTGAATTTTGAGTGCATATTTATCAAAAACAATCGGCCATTTTTGGAAGAGTTTTAGCAGAAAATAACATAAATGTTTATATTTAAAATATATCACCATGACTTCCATGTAAGAACAGATTTGAGGTGGTCCAGAAGGGAAGGGGAAAGATGAGATGGAATCTATTTTAGTAGTTCAGGTGA
This sequence comes from Vulpes vulpes, assembly GCF_048418805.1. Classification (NCBI taxonomy): domain Eukaryota; kingdom Metazoa; phylum Chordata; class Mammalia; order Carnivora; family Canidae; genus Vulpes; species Vulpes vulpes. The sequence goes on along the minus strand of NC_132784.1, from coordinate 24,821,282 downwards.
GGTAGGACCTTTACCCAGAGTGGTGGTGTTTGGATGGAGAATATATTCAGATAATATAAATATAATATAAATTTAGATAATATAAGTCCATGGAAATGGATCTGGTATGGAGAATAAAAGAGGAGGAAGAATTAGAACCTCTGAATTTATAATGTGCCTCGCTTGATAAAGCATGGCTGCATTTGTTAAAATACAGAATGCTAGAGAAGGGAATGATATTTAAAGGGAAAACTGAGTTCTACTTTGGATGATGAAATAGAGTTGCCTCCTTTTTTTTTTAAATTTATTTATGATAGTCACGGGGGGGGGGGGGGTGCAGAGACATAGGCAGAGAGAGAAGCAGGCTCCATGCACCGGGAGCCCGACGTGGGATTCGATCGCGGGTCTCCATGATCGTGCCCTGGGCCAAAGACAGGCATTAAACTGCTGCGCCACCCAGGGATCCCCTAGAGTTGCCTTTGAAATATTCAAATTCAGTTGCTCTATACAAAGAAGATGATACGGATCTAGAACTCAAAAGTGAGTTCTGAGATAAATTAAAAAGCAAAACCACAGGTGTCAGTGTGCTTGTCAGGGAAGAAATAAGAAGATGAAAAATAGAATGAAATCTTAGGACCTTCTAATATCTAAAATCTAAAAAAAAAAAAAGAAGAAGAAGAAGAAAGTATTAAAGATTAACATGGATAGGTCAGAAAAGTGGGAGGTGTAGTAGATCAGAAGAGCATACTATTCATGAAAGCCAAGGGAAAAGGGAATTTTGAGAGAGAGAGAGACAGAGAGAGAGAGAGAGAATGATTAATGCTACCTAATGCTATTAAGTTCAAATAAGACAATGACTTAAAAATATCCATTGAAAATATCAATCTAGAGATAACAGTCTTTTTTTTTTTTTAGAAGCTGCTGGAATAACTAACTTCATTATTCCTGTACTCCCTCACTGTCTCTTCTTTTATCTTTTTTTTTCATTAATTGTGTGTTTTGTTTGTTAAGAGACATGAAGTAGAGGTGGGTTGAATGAAAGGATATGATCAAGAGTGCAGAATACTGGCTTGTGCAAGGCAGACTCTGTCAGTGCTCCAAGTTAGCTGGATACTCCTAATATTTCCTTTAGTCTTCAGCCTTAGAGAAATGCACTGAGTCTTAAATTAGCTACAAATAGCCTGTAGACAAGGCATTTAAAATGTGATTTTCTCAGTTTGCAAAAATGAACCACACTTAACTCTTGCAAAGAAAATCATGCTGTCCATCAGGTGATTGAGTGGCCATCATGCTTCTTCACCGTCTAGCATGCTGCTCCTGGTCAAAAGTTCGGTGGGGATTTAACATGAAAATTTGGAGAATTACTGTGCCCAGGAGGGGAGATGATTTAGGCAAGAAAACACACTGAGATGAATTGGCAGCAACTGAAAATAGAATTTTCATGGGGGATAGTGTGGCTTTTTGTGATGGTTCCAGAGACAGTAGTGGTGTTTGCCTTTGAGCTCTACCCTGATTATAGATTAAAGGATTGAGTTTAATTTCACTTCTATATCCATCTAATCCTGATCATACATGTTATTCTTATCAAACATGATCATTACTACATATGGGTTAGTCATTCTAATTTACTGGGACTTGACAGAAAATTTAATAATTATACTGCACCAGTTACGCCCCTCAGACCTCCAGAAAATAGGCTAATGTTAGAAAATGATATATCCTCATAAATAAAATAAATAGGGAGTTTGGGATTAGAATTCAGGGCACTGGCTTTACAATCCTTTTCTCACCATTTAACAACAAAACTAATGTTACAGCTGTTCATGGCCATTTAAAATAGCAGAGAACATATTGCCAAAGGAGGGTGTGGGTGTATGTCAGGCACTGTTTTCTGGCCAAATTTCAAGTTGGATCATTCTTTACCAACTTCCTAAATCTCTGCTATTTTACTGGAGCAATATCCATTCCTTTTCTCCCTTATTAATCAGTGCTGTTTGCTGTTAAATATTTGCCATGGTATATTTCAAAGCTGGTTCACATATTCTAAAGTGGAAAGTCCTAGTTAGTCTTCTGAAAAGCAATAAAGCAATCCCATGTGCATAAATTGAGTAAGATACTTTGAATCAATCTGAAAGCTTATTTATTTATTTTAAAGATTTCATTTATGTATTTGACAGAGAGAGAGAGAGAAAGAGAGATATATATAGAGAGAACCAGCAGGGGGAGCAGCAGGCAGAGGGAGAGGGAGAAGCAGGCTCCCCACGAAGTAAGGACAATGTGGGGCATCATTCCAGAGCCCTGGGATCATAATCTAAGCCAAAGGCAGATGCTTAACCAACTGAGCCACCCAGGCACCCCGGAAAGTTTATTTTATTTATTTTTAAAAAGATTTTATTTATTTATTCATGAGAGAGAGAGAGAGAGAGAGAGAGAGAAAGAGAGAGGCAGAGACCCAGGCAGAGGGAGAAGCAGGGCCCATACAGGGAGCCTGAAGTGGGACTCAACCCCGGGGTCCCCAAGATCAGGCCTTGGGCTGAAGGTGGTGCTAAACCGCTGAGCCACCTGGGCTGCCCAAATTTGTTATTTTAAACAGAATTTCAGGACGCCTGGGTGGCTCAGTGGTTAAGTGTCTGCCTTCGGCTCAGGGCCTGATTCTGGAGTCCCAGCATCAAATCTTGCATGGGACTCCCAGCAGGGAGCCTGCTTCTCTCTCTGCCTCTCTCTGTGTGTCTCTCATGAATTTATAAATAAAATCTTAAAAAAAAAAATAAACAGAATTTCATATTTAGCTAATGAGCTTCTCAACAGTGTTTTAACTTCAGACCAAATACTGACAATCTATTGCTATCAAAGAGGAGCTTACTCTTAGGAGTACCTGTTTTGAAAGACACTAACAATATTTAAAGTCACATTTCCAACTTAAACCTTTCTGCTTCTTTGCTTTACCGCCATCCTCATCTCCTTCCTGCTATATACTTTTAACAGAAGCACTCAAAGCTACTTGGATAGAAAAGCTATCTTGACTTCTTACAAAGACCAACATCTTAAGTGGTTTCCAAGTTGTTTTGATGGATATTGTTTATCAAGTCATCTCTGTCTCTCTGTTTAAAATACACAAAACCAAATGTACTTCAAGAGACAGTAAAATAAATCAAATAATATATATTCAGTCCTTTCCCAAATGCCTGAAAGAAACAAGTGCAGCACATACAAAAAAAAAAAAAATGACAAGTGCTTTGCTGCCTTTATCTTTTTTTTCTTTCTTTATCAGGCTTGAAATCATTTCTGAAAAGAAGAAAGAGTCTAGTGTGGACATTTCTATTTCAACAAGATAGCTAGTATTCTGCCTTAAGTACCAAGGTAAATACAGAAAATAACTTTAAATGGACACATTTAACTGTAAGAACTTGAATGCAATTGATACACTTCTAAGAGGCAGATTCTGAAGTAGAAAAGATATGTAATTATTCCTCTTTCTCTGGGAGAAAAGGATTATAAGTACAAATAAAACATTGGCTTCTTTGTATTCAAAATATTTAAATTTTTCATTGACTGACAAGAGATTCGCTTTAAGAATTATTTAATATATTTTAATCTATCACTATTTGGAAATTATACAAAAATATTATGTATTTAGTTGTTAGAATAAAAACAGCAAAGCACACTATAAAACCAAGATGTTACCTAAACATCTCCACATAACCGGGATAATACTATCCAAACACTGTGTTGGTTCACATGGTCTTTGAAATATCTAAGTGAATATCTAATTCTGGTCAATGGAAACTAAAGCAAATATTCAAATAGTCAGAACATGAATATGCTAGTTTGTTGGCCTCTAGCCAGCTGCTAAGTCCAGTTCCTTTATTATTCCGTAGTCTTTAGCCAACTTTTACTTGCTCATTTCCAACATTTGTTCATTTCACTCTCTCAGTTGCTTAAAACACAACTTTACACACTCTTCTTTCTCCTCCTCCTCTACCTCCTTTTGATCCTGATTCTTCCTCTCATTCTTCATGTTCCAAACCCACACACCAGTAATATTTTCTTTACTTCAACCAATCGAATATTTTCAATCCCTCCTTGGAAACTTTGAAATATTTCTTGGACTATGAAAAGTAAAACAGGGATTTACCATGAATCCTCTCTGCCTGCAATTATAATTAATTAAAATCTTTTTTTTTTAATTGTACAATTGGTTGTCAACATACTCTATGGACACATCAGTATATGTGCACTGATTATACCTGTTTTAGATTAAAGCATCCTTGTGTATTGGTGATATTTCCTGACATACCATTTGAGAAGATTTTTTTTTCTTGCTTTTTTTTTTCTCAATTCATATTAAATTCAGATACCTGCTCTGGCAGATTTAAGCAGTTAAAGCTTTTAGCAACTAAGAAGCCTCTTGAATTTGCTGTCTTCAGCTGATGATGAATAAATGAGAGAGGACAAAATCAGGGCATAGACAAAGACAGCACATCATGCGAGTTAAGAAATGCTGAGATGGGTCCACTTAGCCCACTATTTGGAAAGGATCCTGGATACTTGGAACAGAGATTCTGCAGAATGGAATGAGAAGTTCTACTATTTTTTCTAGTTTTAAATCTAAGCAGAACTAACAGGGGAAAAAATGCTGGAATAATAGATTTTTAAAAACTGGGGCACTTGTGTGTTCACAAACCACAATCCCATTGCCAATAGACCCATTTGAACAGTTCCCATTGTTTGGGGGTAGCTATCATTGAGAAGTCTGTAGAAGCAAAACAAATGGCTGACATTGGTGCCAAGTGGCCCAGAGAGAGAACATTATATCATTCTACTTAAATAAGGGCTCATAGTTCTATAGTGTCCCAGTTAAAGTATCTGAGGAGTCTATTTGATTTGACTCTACTTATTAAAAATAAGAGATTTTTTTATGTATTTGAATCTGTGTGTATCCATATATGATCAAAGATGTATATCTATGTCTATCATTACAGCTAAATGTTTAAGCTTTGTGCAGTCATAATCTTACTTAATACAATACCATTTCTTTAGTTTTGCTCATTTGGCTGAACACTAGCACTGTTTTAATCTTTTTCTAGGTCTTGGACATTATAATTTTGCTCTATTCTCCTTGGCATCTTATTCTGTATCATTTTACTTCTCAGTTAAACATCCACACTGGTCTCTACGAAAAAAGATGCAATGAGCTGCCCTCAATTTTTAATCAATATTATTTAACTAAGTCTTGTACCACATAGTAACTGTGCCCAGCTGCTAGTAAGAGAAATAGAAAATCATAGTAAGTCAAATAAAATTAAAGTTTATGTTGCCCTGTCATAAAAGAAGTACAGAGTTAAACCCTCCAGGACTCAGGGTTTGCATTTTGCCAGCAAAGATGCAAACACCTTCAATACTTAGCCCCAAGAATTTAGCACTCAGCTTCCATCCTCAAAGCGAATGTCCAAAATAACTACAGATCTTCATCCATTGGGTCTTAGTTCTAGACAGGAAGAAGCAAATGGAAGGAAGTGATGGCAAAAAGGTGCACATTACCCCTCTGTTGCAAGAAAATCCTCAAGGAATTTTCTCCAAAGTGCCATCTGTCAAATCCCACTTATGCACAATGGACCCCCTTAGTTGCAATGGAGCCTGAGAAATGTAGTTGCTTATGTGGGCACACAGCCAAGCAATAAACTAGTAATTCATTCCTAAAGAAAAACAGACTAGACTTGAAGTAAGAAAGTGGTATTCTTTGATTAAACTATTTTTCTCCCTAGGAGGAGAAACAGTATACTCCAGCTTTCTCTAAATTTTACACTAGCTCTTTAAATCTGTAATTACCCTAAACATACCAAAATGTTTCTATTCTAATTTCCACAATAATTTCTGAAACTTTTACAACATAGGAGATATAATTTGAGGCACTCAGTAGTTTAAGAAAAAAAAAAAAAAAAAAAAGCTTCCTTTCTACTCCTCGTGTGGTTGATTGCATTATGATTCCAAATCATTTGCTTCTCTTTCCTTTGTCTCAGAGGTTTACATATCTTGGCACATTGCTAAATGCCTTGCCTTACCTCACTGTAGGTAAAATGTATTTCCTTTTTTCAATGTCAAGTGTGTCCAAGTAGCTTACTTACTTCAGCCAAAAAAATGAACCAAAAGTGGTACAGCCTATTCTTAGAAGAAGCTTATGTGCTGTTGTCTGTTTCCATTAACTATTTTGTTCTTGGGGAGTCGGGGTGTCTCAGTCCATTAAGAGTCTGACTCTTGATCTCCACTCAGGTCATGATCTCAGGGTGGGGAGATTGAGACCCATGTCCAGCTCTGCACTTAGCATGGAGTCTGCTTGAGATTCTCTCCCTCTCCTTTTGCCCCTCTCCCTGCTAGACTCCTCTCTCTCTCTCTCTCTCTCTCTCTAATAAAATAAATAAATAAAATCTTTAAAAAAAAACTATCATGGGGGCCCTTGGGTGGCTCAGTTGGTTAAGTGTCTGCCTTCAACTTGGGTCATGATCCCAGGGTCCTGGGATGGAGCCCCATGTTGGGCTCCCTGCTGGAAGGGGAGCTTGCTTCTCCCTCTCCTTCCTGCTTGTCCTGCCTCTTGCCATTTCTGTTGCTATTTCTCTCTCTCAAATAAATAAATAAAATCTTAAAAAAAATAAACTATTTCGTTCTTTTCCCTTCATGACAAGAATAGTGTCTTCTAGATGGGGCTCTCCCATTAGCCTCTGCTCTGAAAGGTGATGGTATATAAAGTAGAGGCAAAGTAGGTGACAGCCATACCAAGCAAAACTAAACTAATGTATTGATATGCTATTAAGATATTAAGGTTACTTATTATCATTGCAAAAGTTGGTGAAAGTTGTCTAATACTAAAGTACATAACTTATGCAAATGCTCTGATACTATTAAAAATTCTTGATATGCAAACAAGGTCTAAGAAGTCACTTGTACCTGAGGTTCATCTTTCTTCCTTTTCCTACATTATATTTTAGCAATTACCAGAGACTGTATTTAATGAGTTCATCTTATAGGGTGTCCATTGTTATTTCTAATACAGAGATGAGGGAAAAATAAAATGTCTAGAACTGCTCCTCACACATTCTCACTCCTTTTTAAATGTGAATCCTTATCCTTTCTCTAAATTTTCCTATTAATAAGGAAACAGAGATGAAGCATAGGAGAAATCAAGCAGAAGGCAGTTAAGTTTGACTTTCATTCTTTCAGAAAGAGTTGAACTAAATCAAAGTTGCCCAAGGAAGAATAAAAATGTGATATTCCTCTCATTGAAACCTACCACATTGTCTGAACATGCCCCTAAACAACTCATAAATAATTTTGTTGCTACTAATTAAAAAAATGAAAGAAGAGTTACTGGAGTTTTATTTATATATTTATTTTTGCTTTTGGAGAGTACCAAATGAATTGCTTTAAAAAATCTCTTCATAAGTTGGCAGGCTACATTTCATCAGAATTAAAAAAAAACTGCCTTTAACATAAAGAAATAAGATAATTTTACGAAAATACTTATGGGTACTAGATATAACTCTTCTATGTAGGATAGATACACACACATTTTTCCTTCTTTTTCTCCTATCCTCTTTCAACTTCAGTAATTCAATTCAGATAGCTGAGGATTTTTGATATTTGTTTTGTTTTTGTTTTTGTTTTAGAAATAAGATTAGGTACAACAAAGGTAGAAACAGAGATCTAGAACTGAGTGATTTAATAGGCATTCTTCAAAAAATGACAGTTACATGATCTTGAAAAGGAAAACATTTTAGGGAGAACATATCAAGAAGAGACAGCACCAGAGCTATCACTGGAGTCATAGTTTCCATGATGAGACACTGTTTTAATTAGAACTAATTACTTTCAGAAACTAAACTTCTTTGGGTAGAATTCATTAAAGAATTCTACTAACTCATTCATTAAAGAATTTATACTAACTCTCATAGCAAGTTGTAATGAAAACAATACCATATGCTTGTTGTGGTAGCAGAACAATGGCTTTCCAAAATACACATACCTTAATTCCCTGGACACGTGAATATGTTACTTTACATTGCAAAAGGGCCATGCAAATGTGATTAAATTAAAGACCTTAAAGTGAAGAGATTATCTTGGATTATCCAGGTAGGCAAATAGAATCCCATAGGTCCTTGTAATCTTTTCCATCTATGGTCAGCTAGAGACATGATTAGGGAAGAATCATCAGAAAGATGCAAAGTTGGAAGATGAGCCAAGTAGGGTGCTGGTCTCTAGAAGTTGGAAAAGTAAATAGATTTTCCCAAGAACCTCCTAAGAGAAACACAGTTCTGCCAACAACTTTTAGTCCAGTGAAATACATTTCAGATTTGTCTTCCAGAACTATTAAACAATAAATCTGTATTATTTAAGCCGTCATGTTTATGGCAATTTGTTGCAGCAGTCTTTGTTTGGTAATATACTTACCAACCACCATTGCCTTTTTCTGCCAGATACACAGTTAAACCACATTTCTCAGATTCCCTGGAATTTAAGTGAGACTTAGGACCATCTACACGGGCATGAAGACTGTATAGTAACATATGACCTGCACTTAAAAAGGCCCTGTGCAGGGTTTAAAGCTTTGTTTTTATAGTCATGAAATTCTCAATAATGTTTGACCAAGAGGCTTCACAGTTTCATTTTTTACTGGGACCACAAATTATGTAGATGGTTTTGTAGAGACTATAGGACCGAGGTCTGCACAATGACATTGACAGAGATGATATATGCTGTTTTGGGGGACAGACCCTAAAATAAAATAATTAAATTAAAAACTTCCCAATTCTTTACTTTTTAAAAAGATTTTATTTAGTTATTCATGAGAGACACACAGAGAGAGGCAGAGACACAGGCAGAGGGAGAAACAGTCTCCATGCAAAGCCTGATGTGGGTCTTGATCCCGAGACTCTGGGATCACACTCTGAGCCAAAGGCAGAGGCTCAACCATTGAGCCACCCAGGTGTCCTCTTACATTTCTCTCTTTTCATTTGCTACTAAGAACCAGAGGATCCACTAAGAATGCAGAGGTCCCTAGGAATGCTGGGAGTCCACTAGACTCGGAAGGCTAATGGGAATTCTGTGCTCACTGGGCACTATGGACAACAGTGAATGGGAAGATGCTGCAATGAAAGGAAGAGACACACATATTATGCATCAAACCTCTATACGGGCGCTGTTCCACTGACCCTTTGACAACTTTTATGACACAAGGTCAAAGATAAAATGTTTAAGAATTTCAAGATGCCGAAAGTGGAACCAAGCACAGTGCCTTTTTGACTAGGGAGCCTTCTCCATCTACATAGGTCATGAGCCCATGAAGTTGGACTAGACTGTTTTTTTTTTTCTTCTTTTCTTTTCTTCCTTTCTCTCCTTCCTTCCTTTCCTTTTTCAATGAGTAAAGGGAGGAAGTTCTTAATCCTGTTGACTATGGCCTGACATTGAAAATATAGCTGAGAAAAAGGAACATATTTAAAATTACAGACCTTTCGTTACAGAGCTATAATTTTGGCTATCCTGATTATCAGATTGAAATAAGTAATAAAACATTTTAAGAAAAATGCTAATGATCAAAAGAGCTACTTCCCTTTTTCCCCTTAACCAATTTCAAAGATGTATTTATAAAAACAAAAACCAGACCAAAAATGGATCCTCTGCATGACACCATGGAGCAAAACTTGGTTTGGACTGTGATATTAGCTAGAAATAAATTTTTATTATGTCATTCCTGGATACTCTAAGATTGTTTATTATAGTAGTTGGCCCCTCAGAATAAGACAGTTTAAAATGAGAGGGTTTAGCCTAATTATTACCTGAGGGAAATAATATTTCTAGATATAAAAATAGAGATAACACCAAAAATAACAACTGCTCATTCAGTTGTTGTAGTTCATAAATAAAAATAGTCCTGGGGCACCTGGGTGGCTCGGGTGGTTAGGCACCTTACTCTTGGTTTCATTTCAGGTCAAGATCTCAGGGTCGTGAGACTGAGGCCCACATTGGGCTCAGGGCTCACATGGGAACCTTCTTGAGATTTTCTCTCTCTCTCCCTTTCCCTGTGCCCCTCCTTTTCATGCTCTCTCTCTCTCTCTCTATAATAAATAAAGAAATTAAAAAAATAAAATAATAATCTTGAAAAATATTAGAGCAAACTAGACTCTTTTTCTACCCTACCCTGCTTCCTCCAACCTACAAGGTCTACTGGCAAGATAAAATTAAATTAGGGTTTTATTTTTCTATAATCCACATCATGGGAAATAAGTCATTCCCTGATTTAAGCCTGACTTTGAGAGAGTTATATCTTCGCAATGATTTTATAACTACAAGATTTTATTGACTCACTTCTTTGCCTTGGGCTTTTTTTGGGGGGGGACCTTAGTTTTTTTTCTTTTTGTAGCTATAAAGAGAAACAAGAGTAAAGCTACTGTGCCAGTGTTTAGTTACTCAAAGTCAAGCTGCCTTAACAAAGAGTTTTCTGTTCTCCTTTTCCTTCACTGCTATTTAAATCTTATTAGTCACTCTCCAAATAATAAATAATATCATACCCTAATATAAGCCTTCACAAAAAAAGTGGTTAAATCAGAAGTGTATTTTTAAGTATTTTCCCGGGTTATTATTTTCATCATTGCCTTTGTTCCTATCTTCTAATCAGGAACACGGAGTTGTACAAAATGGCTTCAGTGAGAAATAGGACGTCAAGAAGAAGGTGAAAAAAAGTATATAATTGAAGTTCTGTAGTTGTTAAGAGATTGAAGGGCTCAGAAGATATTTTGCCATTATTGGCATGGTTAAGATGACTTAGATGTTTTGGTTCTTGAACTAAATGAAATAAATGTACAGTGTGCCAGTAGTTCCAAACAATGATTCTGCTTTTACCTTTCTGCTCCACTGAGATGAGTGACTTTACTGTCAGTGAAACTTATGACAAGGTTGGAAGGGAGATTGATTTTGGGGCGGGAGGGATGATGTTAGAAAACCAACTGAGATTCACAGAACACAAAATTTCACATCACTGCACATTAAAATTACACTTGTGGTTTCCTACAAACAAAGAAGTATTAATTGATTGAATACTGTGTGCCTAAAACTGACTTAGTAAAATATAAGAAAACACTTTTCTATAGATAAACAAAACTCTTCCTAATTAGGATTTTAAAACACTTTGGAAGAAACTAAATTTACTTATTTTAATCATGAAAGGCTAGTAGCTAAAAATCACATGAAACATGAGTTGTAAAGTAAAAGAAATCCATGATTCAATTACTTGTTAGCTTGGCAAAATCTAATTTTGGCTTTAGTTTTTGATTATATTTCTGGGGTAAAGAGAAACTTTTATTGATTTTTAAATTACTATTGGTAAAATGTACAACAGTTATATTTTTATGTCAAGACAATTTTAATGGTGACTAATGTTTGAAAATTGCCGACAACACAAATGCATATTTCCTCTTTATCTTGACACATCATTAAAACAATGGTAAAAGAGTAAGTAGTATAAATCATACAATAAAGAATACCAAATGGGGGCCATGAAAAAATGAGAAATGTTAGTACATTTCTAGAAGACAGAAAACAGTAGACACAGTATTGACTGAGGACATGAGAAAGCCATAATTTAGTTGACAAGCAAAAGGGGTTGTAACTGATGAGCTAGCTAAACTGCCTGAGAGGCTACAAGGGCAGGAGTGCAGAGTAGGGTGGACTGCAAGGTCATAGGAGTGATTATCCCTGCCTGTCTACAATTTCACCCTATTAATGGGACAATCTAAAATAAAGTTTCATTGCCTTAAATAAAACTGCATGTTAGGGATGACTTTCTTGGTCAGAAATAATAGGCATTAGTGCCTCCATTCCTATTCTTGCACTGAAGGGTTCCTCAGCAAAATGACCATGTGCCAGACCCTCACCCAAAAGATACATCCTCTAGGTGACACAATTCATGCAAGTATACACAGCTGCAAATCAACTTTTATTTGGCTCACTTAAATATGAATAATTAATAGTCTGTCCCCACATAAGACTCTAACATGAAAGACAAAGACCAAAATAAACAAAAGAAAAACAATTCTGAGGGAGAAAGGAGTGAGGAAACAGAAAAAAAATAAAAATAAAATAAAACTAAGTAGCACGAACCAAAATTCTAATTAAAATCTTCAGAGAGAGAGAGGGAGAAAAACCTATACATCTATATATACATATACATACATGTGTGTATTACATCCATTAAGAAAAATACTATAAAAAAAAAGAAAAATACTATAAAAAAGAAATAGCTACAAAATAAGTTTCCTGGAAATTAAAAGCAAAATATAAAAAGAGAAAAAAGATACATTTGAAGAAATCTCCCTGAATATAAGACATAAAAATAAACTTAAGTAAAAATATGACAGAAAAGATAAAAGATAAAAAAATCAGCTAGTAGAAAGGTCAGAGAAAATTATCAATAATAATAATATTAATACAATAAAATCTAAGTTAAATATTTTCACATTAGAGAGTCCTGAATCAAACAGTGAATGAAAAATTATTAAAACTTAGATACATAGGATATCCTAAATTTTGGGGAATGGGTTTGGGGGACAAACCTATTGCAGGTAAACCCTCATCATTGTTCTTATAAGACAATGAATGAAGTTATTCCTTCATGGCACTAAGTGAACAATGACTTTCAACCCAGAATGTTTTTCATAACAAGCCTTCTGGACTGTTTAACTTTTATTTTCTAGTTTTAATTAAAACTTTTATTGAGATAATTGTATATTTGCACGCAGTTACAAGAAAAACATAGAGAGATTTTTGAACATTTTGCCCAGTTTCTCCCAAATGTAGATGTGTCTATATTTAGGATCATATGACTTCCTGGTATATTAATTCTTTCATCAATATGTAATGACCCTCTTTGTCATTTTTTTTTTTTTGCTTGGAAATCTACTTTATTATGTTAATATAGCCAGTCCTGCTATTCTTGCTTTATGTTGGTGTGTGTGTGTGTGTGTATATATATGTGTATATATATATATATATATATATATATATATATATATATATATATACATACATACACACGTTTACAGAGAGAGATTTTTACTTTCAAATTACTTATCTTGTTGAATTTGAAGTCATTTCTCATAAGCAGCTTGTGTCAGGGTTTCTCAACACCATACCCTCGTGTGATGATTTGTTAGCAGTATTCACAAGATTCAGCATATTGTCAGATTCACAGCTATGACATATTAGAGTGAAGGATTTATTCAGCAAAGGGAACGTTGCATGGAGTAAAATCCAGAGAAAATCAGGTGCAGCTCTTGAGGAAGAGTCCTCTCCCTGTGGAATCACACACTGAGAGCTCAATTCCTCAGGCAACCTGTTATGATAACAAATGTGGAGAGTTTTCTACCAGGGAACCTCCTTAGAGACTCATCACCCAGTTTTTCTTATTGGCAACTGGTCATGTAAGCATTTCTGCTGGGCATGTACTAAAATTCCAGAGTTCCTTCCTCCCCCCAAAAAACCAAGTGTTCAGTATAGACATACTGTTTACATAGTTTGGGCACATAGAGACATTCTTATTAGAGAAAATAAGGTTCCCAGACATCAGGAGGGGCCAATCTTACATGCTAATTCTTTTAAGGATAACAATCTCAGATCTGGTATGTTAATCCTTTCTTGTAAAAGCATGTACATAGTTCAAGTCATCTTTTTGTAACCATTCTGCCTATCTGTCTTTTGATTGTTGTATTTAGATCATTTACATTTAAGATAATTATTGATATGATAGAGTTACAATCTGCTATTTTATTTGCTTTCTACTTATTTCTTCCGGTTCTCATTTCTGGGTTATTCTTTTCTTGCTTTACCATGGGGTTGTAGGGATATTTTTTAAGATTCCACCTTGATTTATATGAAATGTGTTTGAGAGTATCGTTTGGTACAGTTTTCAGAGTCGTTGTTCGGTGTATTTAAACACATATGTATGACTTATAACAGGCCACTGACATCAACATTTCACCAGTTTAAGATAAGTGTGGAAGTCTCACTTCCATTTAGGTCCCACTTTTAAATATCATTGACTTGAATATGAGATGATGTTATAATTTTTGTTTCAATATCATATGTGATTTTTAAAACTTAGGAGAAAAAGAATGGCTTATTGTATGTACCTCTATTTCCTCTCTTCCCACTGCTCCTTCTCCCTACCTGACATTCCATCATTCCTTTTTATTGTTTCCTTTCTGTTTGAAGAACTTCATTTAGCCAATCTGTAGGATAGCTCTGCTAGTGACAAATTTAGTTTTGTTTTAGAATGTTTGGTGTCCTCTTTATTCCTAAAGGATAGTTTTGCCAGGTATTATAATATTAGTAACTGCTGTCTTTTTCCTTCAGCACTTAGAAAATATTGTGCCACTTTCCTCTGGACTCCACAGTTTCAGATGAGAAATCCACTCCAAATTCATGTTCCATATGGATAATGTTCCATCCATCTCGGCTATTTCCAATATTTTTTTCCTTTTTTTTAGTTTTCAAAAGCTTAATTATGATGTGTCTTGATCCGGATTTCTTTGGGCTTCCCTGTGTAAAACTTGTTCAGCTTCTTATTTTAAGTTTGTCTTTAATCAAATTTGGGAAGTTTCCAGCCATCGTTTTTGTTTAATGTTCTTTCAGTCCCAATTTCTTTCTTCTGGGGGCGGGGGATAGGGCAAGATGGCAGAAGAGTAGGCTCCTCAACTCACTGGACCCCACAACTTACCTGGATAATTTTCAAACTACACTGAACGCCTACAAATTTGACCTGAGATGTAAAGAGAGAACAGCTGGAACATTACAGAGAAAAGGGTTTTCACTTCTAACAAGGTAGGAAAGTGGAAAAAATAAAAAAGATCAAGTGGGGGAGGGCCCTGTGAGGAGCCAGGCTAAGGGGAGTGGTGAGAGCCCCTGGATCAGGAAAGCTCAGCCCAGGAGAAGCGGGGACTTTAAAAAATCTGCACCAGATTCTTCCCGGATGGAAAGGCACTCAGCAGGGAAACAGCAGGATCGCAGGAGGGGCAGGGAACCCTCCAGATTCCTGGGGTCACTAATAGAGGAGGAGCATCTGGGGGGAGAGTGCAACCACACCATGGCTGACTTTGCATCTGAATGCAACTGAATACCCATTCTTCTCAAGTGCACATGTAATTTTCTCCAGAATTGACCACATACTGGGTCACAAATCCGATCTCATCCAATACCAAAAGATTGGGATTATCCCCTGCATATTTTCAGACCATAATGCTTTGATACTAGAACTCAATCACAAGAAGAAATTTGGAAGAAACCTAAACACGTGGAGGTTAAAGAGCATCATGCTAAAAGATGAATAGGTCAACCAGGAAATTAGAGAAGAATTAAAAAGATTCATGGAAACTAATGAAAATGAAGATCCAACTATTCAAAATCTTTCGGATACAGCAAAAGCAGTCCTAACAGGGAAATACATCGCAATACAAGCATCCCTCAAAAAATTGGAAAAAACTCAAATACACAAGCTAAACTCACACCTAAGGAACTGGAGAAAGAAGAACAAATAAAACCTACACCAAGCAGCTATACACCAATAAATTAGGCAATCTAGAAGAAATGGATACATTTCTGAGAAACCACAAACTACCAAAACTGGAACAGGAAGAAATAGAAAACAGGCTGATAACCAAGGAAGAAATTGAAGCAGTCATCCAAAACCTCCCAAGACACAATAGTCCAGGGCCAGAGGGCTTCCCAGGGGAATTCTATCAAACGTTTAACGAAGAAACACTACCTATTATACTAAAGCTGTTCTGAAGGATAGGAAGGGACGGGACACATCCAAACTCATTTTGTGAAGCCAACATCACCTTAATTCCAAAGCGAGACAAATACTCCACCAAAAAGAAGAATTATAGACCAATATCCCTGATGAACACAGATGCAAAAATTCTAAATAAGATACTAGCCAATAGGATCCAACAGTACATTAAGAAAATTATTCACCATGACCAAGTAGGATTTATCCCCGGGACACAAGGCTGGTTCAACACCCGTAAAACAATCAATGTGATTCATCATATCAGCAAGAGAAAAACCAAGAACCATATGATACTCTCATTAGATGCAGAGAAAGCATTTGACAAAATACAGCATCCATTCCTGATCAAAACACTTCAGAGTGTAGGGATAGAGGGAACATTCCTCAACATCTTAAAAGCCATCTACGAAAAGCCCACAGCAAATATCATTCTCAATGGGGAAGCACTGGGAGCCTTTCCCCTAAGATCAGGAACAAGACAGGGATGTCCACTCTCACCACTGCTATTCAACATAGTACTGGAAGTCCTCGCCTCAGCAATCAGACAACAAAAAGACATTAAAGGCATTCAAATTGGCAAAGAAGAAGTCAAACTCTCCCTTGTCACAGGTGACATAGAAAACTCAAAAGACTCCACCACAAGATTGCTAGAACTTATACAGCAATTTGGCAGTGTGGCAGGATACAAAATCAATGCCCAGAAATCAATGGCATTTCTACACACTAACAATGAGATTGAAGAAAGAGAAATTAAGGAGTCAACCCCATTTACTATTGCACCCAAAAGCATAAGATACCTAGGAATAAACCTAACCAAAGAGGTAAAGGATCTATACTCTAAAAACTACAGAACACTTCTGAAAGAAATTGAGGAAGACACAAAGAGATGGAAAAATATTCCATGCTCATGGATTGGAGGAACTAATATTGTGAAAAGGTCAATGCTACCCAGGGCAATTTACACGTTCAATGCAATCCTTATCAAAATACCATGGACTTTCTTCAGAGAGTTGGAACAAATCATCTTAAGATTTGTGTGGAATCAGAAAAGACCCCGAGTAGCCAGGGGAATATTGAAAAATAAAACCAGAGCCAGGGGCATCACAATGCTGGATTTCAATCTGTACTACAAAGCTGCGATCATTAAGACAGTGGTGCTAGCACAAAAACAGACACATAGATCAATGGAACAGAATAGAGAATCCAGAAATGGGCCCTCAACTCCATGGTCAACTAATATTCGACAAAGCAGGAAAGACTGTCCACTGGGAAAAAGACAGTCTCTTCAATAAATGGTGCTGGGAAAATTGGACATCCACATGCAGAAGAATGAAACTAGACCACTCTCTTGCACCATATACAAAGATAAAATAAAAATGGATGAAAGATCTAAATGTGAGACAAGAATCCATCAAAATCCTAGAGGAGAACACAGGCAACACCCTTTTTGAACTTGACCACAGCAACTTCTTGCAAGATACATCTATGAAGGCAAGGGAAATAGAAGCAAAAATGAACTATTGGGACTTAATCAAAATAAAAAGCTTCTGCACAGCAAAAGAAACAGTCAACAAAACTAAAAGACAACCTACAGAATGGGAGAAGATATGTGCAAATGACATATCAGATAAAGGGCTAGTATCCAAGATCTATAAAGAACTTATTAAACTCAACAGAAGAGAAACAAACAATCCAATCATGAAATGGGCAGATGACATGAACAGACACTTCACCAAGGAAGACATAGACATGGCCAACAAGCACATGAGAAAATGCTCCTCATCACCTGCCTTCAGGGAAATGCAAATCAAAACCACAATGAGATACCACATCATGCCAGTGAGAATGGGGAAAATTAACAAGGCAGGAAACAACAAATGTTGGAGAGGATGTGGAGAAAGGGGAACCTTCTTGCACTGTTGGTGGGAATGTGAACTGGTGCAGCCACTCTGGAAAACTGTGCGGAGGTTCCTCAGTGTTAAAAATAGAGCTACCCCATGACCCAGCAACTGCACTGCTGGGGATTTACCCCAAAGATACAGGTGCAGTGAAACGCCGGGACACCTGCACCCCGATGTTTATAGCAGCAATGTCCACAATAGCCAAACTGTGGAAGGAGCCTCAGTGTCTATCGAAAGATGAATGGATAAAGAAGATGTGGTTTATGTATACAATGGAATATTACTCAGCAATTAGAAACGACGAATACCCACCATTTGCCTCGACATGGATGGAACTGGAGGGTATTATGCTGAGTGAAGTAAGTGAGTCGGAGAAGGACAAACATTATATGGTCTCATTCATTTGGGGAATATAAAAAATAGTGAAGGGGAATAAAGGGGAAGGGAGAGACAATGATTTGGAAATATCAGAAAGGGAGACAGAACATGAGAGACTCCTAACTCTGGGAAATGAACAGGAGTAGTAGATGGGGAGGTGGGTGGGGGTCTGGGGTGACTGGGTGATGCACAATGGGGGAGAGGGCACTTGATGGGATGAGCACTGGGTGTTATGCTATATGTTGGCAAATTGAACTCCGATAAAAAATATACAAAAATAAATAAACTGGGCAGCCTCGGTGGCTCAGAGGTTTATCACCGCCTTCAGTCCAGGGTGTGATCTTGGAGATCCGGGATCGAGTCCCACATCGGGCTCCTTGCATGGAGTCTGCTTATCCCTCTGCCTGTGTCTCTGTCTCTCTCTCTCTCTGTCTCTAACAAATTAATAAAATAAAATCTTTAAAAAATTAAAAATAAATAAATAAATAAATAAATAAATAAATAAATAAATAAACAAACTTAAAAAAAATTTCTTTCTCCTCTTTTTCTGGGATTCCAATGATACAAATATTGGGCCTTTTGTCATATTTCACAGATCCCTGAGTCTCTGCTCATTTTCGTTGCTGTTGTTTCTGCTTATTTTTTATTTTTCAGATTGCACCAATTATATCATTCACTCACACTATTCTTGGTTATCTCTACTCTACAATTGAGCCCATCCAAGATTTTTTTACCCTGTTATTATATTTTTCAGTTTTACAATTTCAATTTGGTTTATTTTTATGACTTCTACTTCTTTGTTGAGGTTTCCTATTTTTTAATTTGTTTCAAGGTTTTTGTAATTGTCTGTTGAAATATTTTTATATGACAGCTGCCTTAAAAGTCTTATCAGCTAATTCCAACATATGATTTATTTTGGTGTTGGCATCGGTTGACTCTTTTTTTATTCAAGTTATATTTTCTTGGTTCTTGCTACAATGGGTGATTTTTATTGTATCCTAGACATTTTGTCTCTCATGTTAGGAGAAACTGGGTTGTATCTGTAACGGTTGTAAAATCTGTAACAGTTTTTCTTAATTTTAGTGGAATGATTTAGCACATGAGGCTTGGCCTATATTTGTAGTCTACGGTACCAATGTCATTTTAATTATCAGAGCCTTTGTGGTATTATTTTGATCAATCTGATTCAGCTGTTGATAGAGTGGCTCCAGGATGTTTCCTTTTGGCGTTGCCTCAGGGTGGAAGGAGTTTCCTTAGTCCTGGCTGCCAGGTATCTCTCAGCAGGGAGGGCATAGTGGGACTGCCCTATGGAGGTTGTCTGCTGCCTGGTATTTCTGGATGGCAGAAGAAAGTCTTGTGCCTACAGAGATTTAGGTGCTTCTCAGACTGAGCCCCTTGTTAGAGCTGGTCCTTTGCCCCACTAACCCAACCCAGAGCCTCTTACAGAGAGGAAGAATCTGGTCCCATTGAAGCAAAGACTCCCTGGACCAAGCTGCTTGTTGTGGCTACATCCATTTTCCCAGTTCTAGCTGCCCATTCCCTATTACTGGGCAGGGGAGTAAGTGTGGGTACAGCTGAAACAATGAGGCTTCCTGGACCAGGCCACCTGCTGTTTATTGGCTCTTTTGCCAGCTCTGGTTGCCCTGTAGGTCATCTCTTGGTAGACATGGGGAGTTTCAGGCCTCGTGGGAAGTGAGAGTACCTCTCCTGGCTGTTTATATCTGGCAGGGTTTCCAACTGGCTCTCTTTTCTAGTAGTATCAAACTTCCCTGCTTTTGTCAAAGGGAATTCTGTTGGGGGAGAAACGACCTGCCTTCTGTTGCCAGTTTAGGATTTGGGAAATGCTGGATCTGGGTGGCTTTCTTCTGTTGGGTGGGGGAAAACAGATGCCTTGCTGCTGCTGTGTTTTTTCCCCCAGTCCCGGTGTCCTTCTTACCACCCTTCAGAGTTCTTTGGTTGTGTCTTGTACCATTTCCAGGGTATATAGTTGTCCTTAGAGGAGAGATGCAGGCAAAAACCATTTTACACTGTCTTGTCCAGATTAGAAGTATCTTTTTTTTAAAAGACTTTTTAATTTGTATTTATTCATGAGAGACACAGAGAGAGGCAGAGACATAGGCAGAGGGAGGAGAAGCAAGCTCCATACACGGATCCTGATGCGAGACTCAATCCCAGGACTCTGGGATCATACCCTGAGCTGAAGGCAGACACTCAACCACCAAGCCACACAGGCATTCCCAGATTAGAAGTATCTTAATTGATTTCTTAGTATGTATTGATATATAATAGTTCAGAAAAATCATCTTGTACAAAACTAGTTGAATGATATTTTAGGGAAGTAAATTAAAAAGATTTTAACTATGACCTGTTTTAAACCTAATATAGTATTATTATTTTTGAGTTCACATAGTTCTCTAGCACCTTCCAATACTTTCTTGGATTAAAATTTGATATTGAAATAATAATAACAACTATCACTTTTACAAAACTCATGCAGGTAAATAATGTTTTTCTTTTTGATAGAGGAAAAAGCTGAGCCCCAGAGAGATACACTGAATGCCAGGAATGTGAGGCTAGATAGTGCTGTCATGGACAGAGACTCAAGTTTAGACCTGTAGTTTAATAAATTGTTTCTTTTCTTATATTCCAATGTTATGATTTTAGACTCAGCCTTCTAAAATTCTATACAGTTTTATAAGAAAATGTTCACTTGGAAATCCTCAATATGCATGAGTTTGGTTGCTTATTTTTAATTAAATCTATTCAGGGGAAATATGAACCTATAAAATGTGGTTTGAAGTCTGACTTTTCTTTTCACATATCCAGGTTTCTCCATTTATTAACAATAAAACCTTGGATAAATTATCTTATCTTTCTGATTCTCAATTTTCTCATCTATAAATTGAACTTAATAATCTTCACTTCATCATGCCATGTGTTGTAGTGATAGTGTAGTGACAGAAAAACATTGCAAAACACCTAGAATGATTTCTGACCCATAAAAGGCACTTAATAATGATATATTATTGTTATTATTATTTTATTGCTATTGATATATGGTGATGATAAAAATGGTGAAGATGAATAGGGAAAGGAGGAGAAAGAAAAATATTGAGGCATAGAAAGGAAATAATCTAGCCTAACAAATCAGCTACAGCTAATTGTATTAGTGTGGATGAGAGATATGAGAAAATTGGAATACATAATGAAAAAAGTATAGGTTAAAATGAATGAAGCAAAGAAAATAAATATAATTTTGTAGAGTTAAATCAAATTTTTCTCATCAGCATTCACTTTCCATGTAAAGGCAGAAAATGGAAAATCATTTTGGGAATTCAAGAGGGAAGGGAAAGTATGAGTTGAACATATTTACAATATTCACAAATTCTTATAAACAACTAGTTAGAGGCTAAGAATGGATCACTGGCTCAGTTTTACCATTGTGGAAATTTCATACACATTCTGTTAAGGTTTTGAAATATGAAAATCACCACCATCTTGAAAGAGCTGAAACATTTTAACAATATTTCCATTAAATAAGGAGCAGAAATTTATATGCCAATGGTAAATATAAATGGGTAAAATAACACCCAAAATCTGTGGCTGCTGCCATAGACCATATGCAAATGTCCATCATATGACACATAGTAGGAATTAAACAGAACTTTAGAAATTATCTAATCTGCTCAGGGTCCTGAGATGAAGCACCATACTATGCTTAGCAGGAAGTCTGGTCAAAGTTTCTCTTTCTGCTCCTCTCCCTGCTTTTTCACTCTCTCAAATAAATAAATCTTTTTAAAAAAGAAATCATCTGATCTAAGTGAAATTATTTTACTAATAAGGAAACTGAGGTTAAAAATGCAGAGGATGAAAAATGTGGCATTTCCAATTGTTAAATTATAAATTGTTAAATTATAAATTGCTAAGGAAAAATGGAAATAAAACAAAGCAGTTCACCTTATTTCCAGAATTAGGTCCACTGGTAATATGAATTACAGAAGCATATTTGAAGTACTGGTAGTACAGCTGTTCCAATCATGCTGATACAGATATTCTGAAAGTAGTTTGTAAATAAAATCTGCTCTAAAATGTAATGAAACTTTCCCCGGGATATTTCAACGTTAAAATGAGTCAGTAAACAAACAAAAGTACTTTGTAGTTAACCTCTTCATGAAGTAAATAACTATTTCATAATGTAGCAAATAAATTCTAAATGATCTCTTTAAAATTTTAATTTTCATATTTAGTGAATAAGTATGTGCCTGGTGTGTGCAATATATGCTTGGACATGGAATATGTATACTAGTACATGGTTCTACTACATAAGAAAGCAGTTTAACAACTAGTGAAACAGACATATCATTAACTATAGTTTAACCCTCACACCATTTCCATGACATTTTCATAAGAGAGAATAAAAGAAATGCTAAGATTATACTGAAGACATAGTGAATGCTAAAAGGCTTTCCAAAGGAGTTGATTTCTAAATATGGTGTAAAGAATAAGTATAGATTAGGTGATGGAGATAGAGGACGAGAAAGATGTTTCAGATATGAGCAAAAGTACAGAGGTATAGAGTAATTGTGTAAATACCCTAATAAGTGATCAAGATGGTGAGAACTCAGGGTTTAGGGTAATGGAAGGATACTGATAATCTGAGATAATGCTAAAATTCTAGGCTGGACCCAGTATGTAAAGTGTTTGATGTCATTTTTAGGAGCTAAGGTTTATACTAGATACAAAGAAAAGTCAAAGATAGTTTGTAAGGAAGAAATGGCAATCTGATTTTTGGTTTTGGAGGACAGCTGATAGCTACATGATAGATTGATGTGAGAGGATTAGAAATTGAAGACAAGTCCATTTTGAATTTTGCAAGACAATTCAGAAATGATTCCAAAAATAATAAGGACCTAAATTCAAATAGTTACTGTGAGAATAAAAAGAAGTGGATAGCAAACAATATCATTGAGGAGGTAAAAAGATAACCTACAGAATGTAGGTGAATATTTGCAAATCATACATCTGATAATGGACTGCTATTAAGAATATATAAATAACACTTAAAATGCAAGAATGAGAGGATAAATAACTCAATTAAAATATCAGAAAAAATTGGGGGATCCCTGGGTGGCTCAGTGGTTTGGCGCCTGCATTTGGCCCAGGGTGCGATCCTGGAGTCCCCGGATCGAGTCCCGACTCCCGGCATGGAGCATGCTTCTCCCTCCTCCTGTGTCTCTGCCTTTTTCTTTCTTTCTTTCTTTCTTTCTTCCTTCCTTCCTTCCTTCTTTTCTTTCTTTCTTTCTTTCTTTCTTTCTTTCTTTCTTTCTTTCTTTCTTTCTCTCTCTCTCTATCATTCATAAATCAATCAATCAATCTTAAAATATCAGAAAAAAATATCTGAATAGACATTTCTCCAAAGCAGATATGCAAAAAACTCCAGGTTACACATGAAAAGATGTTCATCAGTAGCCACTACAGAAATGTATATCCTAACCACAGTGAGACATCCCTTCACACCTGAGAATGGTTATCATAAAAAATATATATATAACAAATGAGGGTAAAGATGTGAAGAAACTGGAATCCTCATAAATTGCTAGTAGGCATGTGAAATGCTGCAGCAATTTTGGAGAAAAGTTTGACATTTCTTCAAACATTAAGTATAGAATTACCATATGACCCAGCGACTCCAGTCCTAGGTATATATCCAACAGAAATGACAACATATATCCATATAAACTTTTGTACACAAATGTTCGTAGCAGCATCAGTCATGATTACCAAAAAGTATAATAAACAACCAAATTGTTTACCAACTGATTAATATATAAGCACAATGTGATATATCTATATAAGTGAATACCATTTCTAAAAGGAAGAAGAAATACTGATATGTACCATAACATGTATAACATTGAAAACATGTTACATGAAGGAAGTGAGTCAAAAAATGAAAGACTGTTTCATGGTTTCATTTATATGGATTGTCCAGAACAGAAAAATCTATAGAAGCAAAGAAGATTAGTGGTTGCCCAGGAGAAGGAAGGTTGAGACAAGAGTGGGAAATGAATGCAAAAGGATATCATTTTTTGTTGGAGTAATGAAATGTTCTAAAATTGTGATTTTAGTGATTTATACTTTATTTCTTTTAAAGATTTTATTTATTTATTCATTCAGAGAGAGCAAGAGAGAGGCAGAGACACAGGCAGAGGGAGAAGCAGGCTCCACACAGGACACCTGATGTGGGACCCGATCCCGGGTCTCCAGGATCACACCCCAGGCAGCAGGCAGCTCTAAACCGCTGCGCCACCAGGGCTGCCCGTGATTTATACTTTAAATGGATGAATTGGGTGATAATTGAATTATATCTCAATACAGTTGTTTTAAAAACAATGAGTGGATTTGAATAATAATATTTCAGAGGTAAAATTGGTAGAATTTAGTAATTCATGAACTTAGAATGTTGATGAATAAGATGGTCAATAAAATGCCATCCTCTGATTGATCTTCTGTGTGACTGTGCTGTGTGTGGCATTGCCACTATTTATAATTTTAAAAATCAGATGTAATAATGTGTTTGGGGAGAAAAAAGTCAATTTCATTTCAGGCATGTTGAACTGAGGTATTTTCTTAAGTTTTTCTTTGTGTTTCATGACATTGATAATTTTGTAGAGGACAGGATAGTTATTTTGTAGAATATTACTATTCTGTTATGCATGTTTTTCAGGAATAGTATAGAAGCAATACTTTGTTCTTGGTGCATCACCTCAAGATGCACACTGTGTGGATTTGTCATATTACTGATAAAGTTAATTTTAATCAATCACTTGGTTAAAATGGTTTGTTGGGCTACTCTACTGTAAAGTTTTTATTTCTTCCTTTGTAGTCAGTATATAATGGAAAGATGCTTCCACTGAATTGATATGATTTCTTCCTTATATGTTTGGTTGAACTCTTTAGTAAAGCCATTTGACGTGGAGTTGTTATTGTTTTGGGGAGAGAAGTCAGAAATCAGAAATGATTAATGATAAGTGCATTTCTTCTTGTGTAATCTTTGGTAGTTTGTGACTTTCTAAAAATGTCTATTTCATCTGAGACATCACATTTTTTTTGACATGAAATTTTTTATAACATTTCTCTATTGTCTTCTAAGTGTCTGTCTGATCTATAATGACATTCTCTTTCTATCTGACATTGATAATATTGGTATTCTCTCTCTCTCTCTCTCTCTTTCCTTTTTGGTCTAATCAGAGGCTTATCAAATTTGTTAGTTTTTTGTTGTTTTGTTTTGTTTTCAAATAATCTGTCTTTTGTTTCCTGAATTTCTCTATTGGTTTCCTGTTAATCTCATTGATTTTTGTTCCTATCTTACTTGTTTTATTCCCTCTGCTTGCTTTAGGTTTAGTTTGCACTTGTTTTTGTACTTTTTTAATGAAAATGCTTAGATTATTGATTTAAGATCTTTTTATTTTCTACCATAAGCATTTAGTACTACAAATTTCCCCTCAAAATTTAGCTTAGTCCTCAAATATTAATGTTTATATCATTTTCATTTGAATTATTTTCTAATTTTCCTTGTGATATATTATTTGATGCATGCATTAGGTAGAACTGGTTTTTATTTTTTACTTGAATTCCCTCAGTTGATTTTATGATTTATATATTTTTTATCTGTTTATTTTCTAATGCTCTAGAATTTGTGTATCATGGTGAACATTCCACATGCAGTTGAAAAGAATACATATCCAGTTCTTGGTGGGAAGAATTCTATAAATATCAGTTAGATGACAATGGTTGATAGTATTCAGGTTTTCTACATTTTTACTAAATTTCCATATGCTTTTGCTATTAACAAGGGTACTGATTTAGCCAACTGTAATTGTTGATTTGTCTATTTCTTATTTTACTCTATCAGTTTTGTTCCCCATATTCTGAAACTTTGTCTGTCTGATATGCATTTAGGATCCTAGGTCTTCTATATTGGATTAAATTCTATATCATATAATGCTCCTCTTTATACTTGATAATATTCCTTGTTGTAATTCTACTTTGAATATTATTATTATAAGCAGTCCACTCTGTTTTTAATTAATGCTTACATGGAACATATTTCACATTAAAAAAATTAACCAATCTGAGATGCCTTGGTGGCTCAGTGGTTGAGCCTCTCCTTTAGCTCAGGGTCGATCCCTGAGCTCAGGATTGAGTCCCACATCGGGCTCCCCGCATGAAGCCTGCTTCTCTTTCTGCCTAAGTCTCTGCCTCTCTCCTTCTGTGTCTCTCATGAATAAATAAAATATTTTTAAAATGTACCCAATTTGTATTGACATTTAAATTGAGTTTCATATAGCATATATTTGGGTCTTGCTCTTTTTTGCAATCTGAAAATCTCTGCCTTTAAGTAAAGGATGTTTAGAGCATTCGTATTTAATGTCAACTAATTGTATCTTGATGTAATTATTGTTGGATTTGAATCTACCATTTTATGAGATGTTTTCTATTTTTTTCCATCCATTCTCTATTCCTCTTGTTCTCTTTTCATGACTTCATTTTGGATTAATTGGGTATAACTTTTCATATTCTATTTTAGCACCATTATTGGTTTTCTTTTTTTTAAGATTTTATTTATTTATTTGACAGAGAGAGGGAGGGAGGAAGGGAGGGAGAGAGAAAGCACAGAAAAGGGAGGAGCAGCAGAAGAAGAGGGAGAAGTAGGTTCCCCTTGATCCCAGGACCCTGGGATCATGACCTGAGCCGAAGGCAGATGCTTAACCTACTGACCCACCCAGATACCCTGCCACTATTGGTTTTCTATATTTGTTACTTGAAAAAAAAATTTTGGATGATAATTCTTCAATAGCATTTTTCTCCTCACCACCAGAACATTTTTGAGTCAGACAATTCTCACTTTGTTGTAGGGGTCCATCGTCTGCACTCTAAGATGTATAACACATCTCTGGACTAAATCCAGTAGACACTGTAGCACATCTCAATTTCAATGACCAAAAACATCTTCAGATATTACTGAATGTACCCTATGTAAGCATGTGTGAGTATCTGTGTGTGTTAGGAGGTGGAGGGGTAATCATATTCATTTGAGAAAATCTTTTCTGGGGTTATCATAATGCAATTTTGAATAATATATTATTTCCACACAGTATTAGAATTTTAGAGTCATCCATTCCTGGTAGTTGTTAGTATGTGTTTTATTTTAACATGTGTATAAATCCCATAAAGATATTTATAGTATTTGTGTAGTTTATCAATTATTTATAGTATAAAGTAAAGAATACATTGATTATAATTGTTTATGTATTTCGCTTTTTCTAGCCCTTCTCATTTCTTTGCATATGTCTAATTAGCTTCCTTGATAATACTTCTGATTAACCTCTCTTATTAATTTCTTTATTTTTTTTTTTTAGTTTTTAAAATCTTTATTACTTTTAGAGCAGTTATAGGCTCACAGCATAATTGAAGTTTCAAAGATTCCGTATATGTTACCTGCATTCACAAATGCATAACCTCCCTTATTATCAACATCTCCTACTAGAGTGTTACATTAATTAGAGCTGATGAACCTATTTTGACATAGTCACCTAAAGTCAATAATCTGTATTATTTTCCCTCTTGGTGAATACATATTATGGATTTAGACAAATTTATAGTGACATGTATTCATCATTATGACATCATAGAGTGTTGACACTGCACTAAAAACCTTCTGTCCTCTGCCTATGCATCCCTCCCTCCACCTTTGACAAAACCCTTGGAAACTACTGATCTTTTTACTATCTCCATAGTTTTGCTTTTTCCAGAAAGTCATTTATTAGAATCATACAATATATATAATTTTCATATTGGTTTCCTTCATTTTGTAATATGCATTTAAGGTTTATCCATGTCTTTTCATGGTCTGATTACTTATTTCTTTTCAGTGCTGAATAACATTCCATTATCTGGATGTACCACAGTTCATTCATTCATTTACTGAAGGATATCTTGGCTGCTACCAAGTTTTGATGATTATGAAAACAAGATGCCATAAACATCTGTGTTCAAAGAAGGGCTTTTCTATTCTGTTGGTTCATTCTCCGTCTTAGACTGATCTTGTGTTCCTGGATCTTGGGGGTGGGGTTTTGTCTTTCTGCTTCTGTGAGTCTTTCTTTTAATGACACCCAACCCCCAACTTGTATCTGTTTTGAGTATTGAGCAAGAGATAGTTTCTTGACCTACTTCAAACACTGATAAACATCTAAGATTTCCTGAAGTTGAGAAGCAGGAGCCTTATTAGAGAGGACCTGAATTATTCAATTTATCACAGCTCCTTCCACTTACTTAACATCTACTCAGACACCAAATACTGGACATAGATTCGTTCACTTTATGTGTCCTACCCTTCATGGGCATTTCACTATGGAAACTCAAATATAAATAAATCTGTAACACTATAAAATTCCATTAGATGAAAATTTCCGTATCCAATACATTGCCATAATTAAAGAAGTTTATGTTGAGAGAGGAAGTCTGGCATAATAATACTGCTATTGTCTAGGATTAAAAAATAAACTCTAAAGCCTAGCTATATGTAAGTCTCTATTAGTCACTGGATAAATTATTTAACTCATTGGCACATACTTTCCTTATTTTCAATGAGATTAAAAAATCAGATACACTTGTGCAAATTACTTTATTAAGCTGAAGATGAAGAAAATGCAGTATTTATCCCAAATGAGTTTGCGCTCCAACCCACGTATTGTTTGATCGTCTCTCTATACTCAACAATTATGTCTCTAGATTCTTATGTACAAGAAAAAATGAACTTAGATAAAAATAAATAAAATCATTTAACCACACAAGAAAATATTTGAAGTTAATAATACAATATTGCTTAATTCACTCTGACAGAATCCTATTGATTTTAGTTTATATGAGGAATTTGATTTATGCTCCCTTTGTCTCTTTTGATTAATACAGTATCTCAGCTTATCCAAGGATTCAGTCATCCAAAATCCTCCTGTGTATTCCATTTCAAATAAATTGAAAGTTTTGTTCCAATGAAACTTGGTTTAATAAATAAAAGAACCTTTAAAAGTTAGTTGGAGCACAGAAACTCCGGATCGTAGATAGTAAGTACTTTTTCATATTATTAGATGTCTTTCACAGAAATTTTCATTATCTCAGGTCTCATTGTAGTTGGAAAGAAAATAAAAAGTGCTACGGATAGTCATGATCTACTACTATATATATATATATATATATATATAGTTGTTGTTGTTGTTCATGAGAGAGAGAGGCAGAGACACAGGCAGAGGGAGAAGTAGGCTCCATGCAGGGAAACCGTCGTGGGACTCGATCCTGGGACTCCAGGATCACGCCCTGGGCAGCGCTGAACCGCTGAGCCACCCAGGGATCCCAGATCTACTACTTTTTGCGACAACTTTTAGTGAGATATTTTCTTAGTATAGTTTGTTCAAGATATTATACTTATAAGACACTAAAATGACTCTTCATGTTATCTTGAAACATAATAATTGATGTTAATTATGTATATTAATAACATGACATCCTATTCCATTAAAGAAAGCTATGCATTGACAATGAAAAAAATTTGTTTTGCAACGATCTCAAAGTATTTGTGTGTGTAAATGTGTTTAAAGAAAGAGTAGATGTATATGTGTGTATCCCTCTATATATAAAATATCTTAACTATCTGGGGAGTGAGAGAGGTTATGATTACATTTTCTTATTTTTCGACTCTCTAAGAGCTTTCTTTTTCTTCCTGACACTAACACTGATTCTAATGACAACCGAGTGTCCTACACTTTAATTCAATTCTGACACTAACTACCTGGAATTAGAGTCAGACTTCATAGGTTTAAGGGCTCCATCCCACAAAACTGACCCCTGCCTCAGATACCAGAAGTATAAACCATCATAATTCCAACTGGCTATAATTTGGAGGTTCTCACAACTACCTCCTCCAGTTTGATGACAAAAAGTACTTTGCTTACATTTACCGGTTATTGTAAAGGGTACAAATGAACAGTGAAATGAGGAGGTATATAGGGCAAAGTCTGAAAGGATTCCAAGCATAGGGATTTTTATTTCTCTGAAGTTGCATGGTCCTAACATGCGAATGTATTTGACAAACTCTCTGTATCCAATCACTAAAGGTTTTAATTAAGGTTTCATTATATAACAATGATTGATTAAATTATTGGCAATTGGTGACCAACCCAACCTCCAGCTTCTCTTTCCTTCCTGAAGATTGAGTCTAAAAGTTCCAAAATTCTAATCAAGACTTGGTCTTTATGGCATCATCCACCATCCTGAAGCTATAGGAGTTAATCAAGGGAACCGCGTCAGAGCAAAAGATCGTATCGGCCTTATCACTCAGGAAACTCCAGAGGTTTTAGGAGCTCTGTGCTAAGAATGAAGGACAAAGACCAAGTATTTTTCTATGATATCATACTCTATATAGTTTTTTTTAACGTAGTGTATATATATATATATATATATATATATATATATATATACATTTATATGTAACTTTTATAAAAAAATAATCGAACATATAAAATTTACTCTTTAGCAAAATATAGTCTTCATATGAAACATTTGTATAATAAATGTAGAGTTTACAAATATTTGGTTCACGCAATGAATATCTCTGAACTAAATCATTTCTAGAGAGATGTTTAAGTATCTCAGAAGGCTTTTAGGGTGAGTTAAACCAGGTTTACATAGTCACTTATGTGGTATGATTTGAGGGTCACAAAACCATCCCTTCCTCATTTCTACCATTGCCACTGGCCTTGCTACAGAAGTTATCACGTAATAAACATTTTATTTAGGTTTCCTGCATGAGACAGCACACAAAAGGAACACCAACAATGAAAATAAATTTAAGAACTTAACTCATCTTCTAGTCACAAGTTTCTACCCTTTAATAACATCTCCTCAGTAGCCCCCTCCTTCACTCCTATTCTGTTTTTCAGGTTTCACATTTTAGTGACATTGTATGGTATTTATCCTTCTGTATAACTTATCTCACATAATGCCCTCAAGTTCTATCCATGTTATTCCAATATGTTTAAATAACAATAACACACATTCATAAAACTTTTGAAATAGAAGTAATTTGATACATTTTAAGGTACCTAGTACACTTTCTGAGTGTTTGATTTCCTCTAGACTGTAAGTTGGCACCTGATTGTCCTTGGGTCAAATCTGGTTCACCTTCTCTTTTTATAAATAAAGTTTTATTGAAACACACACACACACACACACACAACCTTGAAAGGAATGTAATTCTTGACTTAAATCTCACAAAACTGAAGGATTCCACTCTGGTTTGTTGTTGTTGTTATTGCTTTTAATCTTCTAAACTCCACATAACATCTCTTCAAAAATCAGAATTTTCTGGCTTTCATATAGTAAGCCTATACTCCAGATCCCATAATTAACTCTTATCTATTTGATAGCTTCAGATCTTGCCAGTGAAAATGTAGCCCATTCCAGGTCTTTGCAGTTATGGCTCTAATCAATCTAGTCAACGGAAAAACAAAATAAAATTTGGAGTCCTAAGCAACAAAACATTTTTCGCTCTTAGAAGGCAGAGAAGGGGGCAGCCCTGGTGGCGCAGCGGTTTGGCACCGCCTGCAGCCCAGGGCGCGATCCTGGAGACCCTGGATCGAGTCCCACGTCAGGCTCTCTGTGTGATGCCTGCTATTCCCTCTGCCTGCTTCTCTCCCTGCCTGCGTCTCTGCCTCTCTCTCTATCTCTCTGTGTCTCTCATGAATGAATAAACAAAATCTTTAAAAAAAATAAAAAAAATAAAAAAATAGAAGGCAGAGAAGGGGCTAAAGTTGTTACTATTCATAATTATTTTTTTAAAATTTCTTTTTTATTGTTATTTTAATGCTAAAGTTTGATTCAGGAGAGCACAAGCCCTAGTGAACTTCAGATTTCAATTCACGTTAGAATTTACATTTACCAAGCATATAATTGCTTAATTTTGCTGACAGAAATATATAGATAAGACATAATTTTGCCCTCAAGAAACTCACAATCTGGTAAATGGCAAAAGAGCACATACATAATTTTAATACAGAGAGAATAAATGTCATTAACTATCATGCATCAATTTCATAGTTTATGAGGTAAATTTATAGGTTTATTTGGCCTTGTACTAAATAAACCATTTATGGGATAAAACAAAAGACATTATATTTTGCCTTCTAGGAGAGGCTGGGCAAAGATTCAAAGCAGATGTTTTCCGAGAGGACAAAAACAGGTTAGAAATTTAAAAAAATACACCAGACTCTTTGGATTCTTTGTGTAGAAACTCAGTGAAGGAAAGGGATAAAGGAAGAAGTGTCAGTGAGATCTTAGATTCCAGGATGATGTGCCCAAGATTGAAGTTGATGTTTACATTCTCTTGGCTACTGTCAAAGTTACTTAGAGGCAGTTGAGGGCTGGAATAGAGTTACTTAAAAATGCTCAGATGTTCAGCTTCACTTGGTCACTGGAAATGTTAGACCAGTTAGCTTCACATTCTCAAACTTTTTTAAAAATAGCTTTATCAAAGTATAATTGATATTTAATGTATGCAATTTGATGATTTTGGACATATACTCATGAAATCATCACCTCAATCAAGATAATAAATATATCAATCATTTCCAAAAGTTTCCTCATGCCTCACTGTGTGTGTGCATGTTTGTGTGGTAAGAATAATTAATATAATACTCTTAACAAAATTTTAAGTGAACTACAGAGTATTGTTGATCATAGGTACTGATCCCTACAACTATTCATAATTGCATAACTGATACTTTATGCTTGTTTTAAAACAATTCTTCATTGCCTCCTCCCCTCAGCTCTTGGCAACCACCATTTTACTCTCTTGATAATTTTAGAAATGTCATAAAAGTGGAATCATGCAGTATTTGTCTTTCCATGACTGGCATATTTTACTTAGCATGAGATCTTCCAGTTCATCCATGTCATTGCTTATGAGCATTTCCTTTTTTGAAGCTGAATAATATCCTACATTATATGTATACACCACGTTTTCTTTATCCATTCAATCTATCAAGTTTGATTGTTTCCACATCTTGGCTATTGTGAATAATGCCACAATGAACTGAGAGTACAAATATATTTTTGAAATCCTGATTTCAATTCTTTTGCATATCCCCAGAAATGGGATTATTAGATCATATGGTCATTCTATTTTTAATTTTTTTAAACTCCATATTGTGTTCATAGGTACCTGTACCATCTTACATTTCCACCACCAGTGTACTAGGGTTCCAGTTTCTCCACTTCCTCACCAATTGTTATATATATATATATTTAAAGTAATTATCATCTTAACAGATGTGAGGTGCTATTTCATTGTAGTTTGATTCACATTTTCCTAACAATTAAGTGGTGGTGAACTCCTTTTCATATATTGACCTTTCTTTAAGAAGTTGGTGAGTTGGTTTAAATATTTCCACAACACTAAATAAAACACAGCCAATAAAAAAAAAAAAAACAGACAAAAAAATAACAAAATTGCCTTGTAATTTTCACAAAAACTGCCTGTCAGTGGATTATGACAATATTCACCTGAAATCTGGGACAACATCACCAAGACTTCTGAGAGGAAAATTCCAACTCCAAAATCTGGAACAGCCAGCACAGCTGTGAAGCCAAGTTTATGGGGCTTACTAGGGCAGCAGCTGGGCATGGTCTGAACAAAGAGGATAATTCCAGTGCTTTGGAGTAGAGTGCAATGAAAAGCACAGCTTAATCTCCTCTTGGTGAAGCAAGAAAATCATAATTTAAAAAAAAAATCACTAAGTGATCAGCACTTTAAATAACAATGTCATTTTTAAGGCACTCTGAAAAGTTCATGTTCTTCTTCTCCCCCACACTCATTACTGTCATTCACAAATCATTGCCAAGTCAAATTTTCATCTCCCTTTGATTTTAAACTGGGCATTGGAGTAACTTAAATAATATTTCAATTTGTTGAGAAAATTCAATTTAAAATGGGAAAAGCAAATGAGGCTCAAGTTAAGGGCATAACCTTTGGGGAAGAGGGATTAGAGGATATATCATTTCCTGTGTGTCCCTAACACTGGATGTTAGGCCAAAATGCTGAAAATAGACTCTGCAAGGAGGAAGTAGAACATCTGATAAAGATGTGTTAAGGTTTACCTTGGTTAAATTATCTCTTCAATTGTTCTTTTACAAGATATTTCAGCCTGATGCGAATTATCAGAAGAGTCTTAAAAAAAATTAAAGTATTGCCACGTGATATTAAAAATAAATCAGATTGGGATCCCTGGGTGGCGCAGTGGTTTGGTGCCTGCCTTTGGCCCAGGGCGCGATCCTGGAGACCCGGGATCGAATCCCACATCAGGCTCCCGGTGCATGGAGCCTGCTTCTCCCTCCGCCTGTGTCTCTGCCTCTCTCTCTCTCTCTGTGACTATCATAAATAAAAAAAAAAAAATATATATATATATATATATATAAATAAATAAATAAATCAGATTATGAATGAATAAAACCAGGGAATATATGGTTTAAGAGCAGGAGTGGTCTATTTAATCCTGTAGAGCAAACAAAGTTGCATAATTGTCTCACACCTCTTTTTTTTTAAATCCTGACTATAGGTCTCCTATGATACTATCTCCTCACCTGTAATTATCAGGATCCTTATGCTAACTTAAAAGATAATCAATTAAAATTTAATTTAATTTTTTAAAAAGAAGTAATATAATTCAAAATAGATTTGTATTGTGGAAATAGATTCATCCATTTTTGTTGAGATGTGTAAACAGTCTCATTATTTTTATAAGAATCTAATGTTTGTGTGTATGTGGAATGATGATTGCATGCCTCATCTGAGCATGACAAAACTTCTGAATATTAGCTGATAGACAATGGTAAAAACCCACCCTGACTAGAGTAATAGAAGAGGAGACTCATCCAGGACCTAGGATGTTCTCCTGTCCTAAATGTCAGATATGTAGAAGCTACTAGGCAAACTATTTCCACAAGTATTACTGAATGCCGGGAAATTATATTTATATATTACAAGATATATTGATCAATGTTTATATCCATGATAGAGGAGATGTCTCTAGGGATTGAATTTGTGGAATGTCAATACAATATTGTCCAACATTTGGAATTGGACAAAAGAGAACGATGGACATCTTTTAAGTGAAGTTAGTCTTGTCTGCTGGAGAAATATCTCATTTAATAGGGGTATACATTTTTTATTGACTTTCTCTGGGTAGACTATTCTACAACTCTGTTGAACTAAAAGTTAACTTATGGAAAAATAACAGTAATGCAAATGTTCATTGCCCATATTAGGGCTTATATGTATTAGTAAATGTAACACTTGCTAAGTCTGCCATAACAAAGGAGACTGAGTTGCTTAAACAGATTTATTTTTCCTGGTTCTGGAGGCTAGAATTCTGAGATCAAAGTGTTGCCAGGGTTGGTTTCTTCTGAATCCTCTCTTCTTGGCTTAAGGATGGCCATCTTCTCCCTATGTATTCACATGGTGTTTCCTATATGTGTGGCTGTGCACTATTCTCTTATGAGGAAAGATTGGATTAGGTCAGATTGGACTAGGGCCTAGCCTAATGATCTCATTTCAATTTAAATTACCTCTTTTAAAATGCTCTCTCCAAATATAGTCACATTCTGCGGTGCTGGGCATTATTAGGACTTCAACATATGAATTTTTAGGTTGGGGAGTACAATTCAGCCCATAATATCATATTACTTAACGAATTGAAGAAAATTTCTAAAAGGGACTCATTTACAGTTGCATGATATCATTAAAGTTTTTCTTTTTTGAAAATGTTGATTTGTCAGGAGAGAGATGAGGGATATGCTGGAGCTTGTTAAATCAGATCCTATCTTTTGATAATAGAAAAACAAGGTCCTACCTTAGTAGAAAAGTCATGTGATTTGAAAATGTTTTGCTTATTGCTTATGTTTGTGTCTAACATCTATCGTTAATATTAATTTTCTTCATCACACTGGTCAGGTTTGGATGGAATCTCAGAGCAACCAAAAATCTTCATAAAGATTATGAAATTGTTGTTTCAACAACTATATGGAAAACAAATCCTCATGATGAAAAGAAAATCCTGACCCAGAAATTACAAATCACCTTCAGTTCTTTCTCTTCTTAACTATGAGAGGAAAAGGAAAGCATTATAAGGGCAGGGGGAATTGATGTGTGTTTTGATAACAGACTAGCTCTCTGTAGAATTCTATAGTTGTCACTTTATGTTATCTTCTTTTATTAAAGCTTGCTTTATTAAGGCCTGCTGGGACCAATATTGGTTGGACTGGCTGATAACCTTCTCCAGGAAATGAAGCTGATTCTAGAGGGATAATGGTATAGTAGAGAGAGAAGTGAGAACAGTAAGTATAGATATTGAGTGTACCAGGCTCAGGTCCTTGCCTGGAAGATAAAGTGAGCTTCAATTCTAATGACTCATAACTTGACAGAAATCTATACTCCTTATTATATAGAGATTATCTTCAAGTTAAGAAAATGAGATATAGTTCTACTCATCTTAAAAATCAGTCATTTGAAATTGTTATGCTTAATTATTTATTGAGTAAATGTATCATAAAAGGCAAAATTTCGGAAATGTCCTATGAGTATGTAGATCAAAAATTTTAATGTCAATAAAAAAAGCACAAAATAAAACACTGTGGTAAACCACCATAAAGAATCTTTTCTAGTTTTAATTAGAAATTGTTACAATTTTCTAATGTCTTAAAGTTCCCAATGACAGCATAAGAAGTTGCTGTCAAGATGATCTACACCAAAGAACCTAAAACAGTTTAGAGTCTTAAAGAGGACCCATTTTATCTATAAATTTGAGCAGGATGTTCTTCCAAAAAATAATCTTGATGTGATCTGCAATCTATCAATCAAGTGGTTCCTAAGAGTGCCTTTACTCTGCAACAGACCACATAAGTCACTTTCAGTATTATTTACTTTCCCCAAGCCTCCATTTCTTCATATGTAAAGCAAGAACAGTGACCAAACCCAATATACAAGGTTATTATCAATAGCTGATATACTATCTTTGCCCACGAGAAGTGCTCAATAAATGGCATTTGTTATATAAATAAATATATGCAATTAATTGTGGATATCCAATGATGATATAAGTAGAGGAGTATCATATTAAATGTTTGTTTTATTAAGATGTCTAAGGCATCAGTTTGCATGATCAGGGTTGATTAATGATTGATAGCAGCCACAGAAATGTGTTAAGACTATTGTAATGATCCAGATAAAAATTATGAAGCCCTAATTTTAGGAAGTAAAGATTGAGAAAAACAAGAAATTATACCTATGAGAGATATTAAGAATCTAAAATTGCCAAAGCTTGATCAGAGACAGTAGAACAAGTGAAGGGAATAGAGAAGTCAAACATACTCAGATTTCTGAAGTGGAAAATGGAAAATGTTAAGAGGGAAAATCTAAATACTTTACAGGTTCTTAATGATCTGCTTCTTCCCTGCCTCTCTGACCTCCTTTAACAGCATAAATAGTAGAACAAAGAGAATTTTTAAAAATATAAACCAAAGCACATCACTAATCTACTTAAATCACTCCAATGAGTTACACTGCTTTTAAGATAAAGTCCAAAATTTCCGTATGGTCTAACATTGCCATTACTGAGTTCCTGTGCTTATATCTCTGAGATTATTTTATGTCTCATCCCTCTTTAATTTCTATGTGTCTCCATTTGGAGAACACAGCAACTCAGATTTTTCCACTTGCTGTCCATCTGCCCTGAAGCCACTCTTCACATGCCTGGACAATTCTCCATCTGGCTTCAACCTAAATATAAAAAAAAAAAAAAAAAAAAAAACCTCTCCTTAGCTACCCAGGTTTTTTTTTCTTTTTTAATTGAAAGTTAATTTTTTTATTATAGCATTGTATTTATTTTTCTGAAAGGTATTGCTTACAATATGTTAAATATATTTATTTATTTGTTTAATTGTTTATTATCTAGCATTTCCAAAGATTTTCAACTGCATGAATGCAAGGACCATGTCACTTTACATTAGCTATGTGTACCTGTCACTTATCATGGCACCTGGCATGTATTAGCCAGATAATATATATATATCTCCATGAAAGGATAAATCTCCAGTAGGGAATATAGATATTTGTGGCTTGAAAAAGGTTTCTAAATGGAAATATGGAACATAATCATTGCCGTACAGAGAGTAATTAAAAATCTCTGGATAAAATGTAATGACTAGAGGAAAACAAATAGAAGATGTGAACTAGGATTAATCCTGGGGCAGGCCAATACTTTCATTAAAAGCTTTTTTTTTTTTTAGATGTCTGGTGACTGCCTTCAGCTCAGGGTGTGATCCTAGAGTTCTGGGATCGAGTTCCACATTGGACTCCCCATGGGGAGCCTGCTTCTCCCTCTGCCTATGTCCCTGGCTCTCACTCTCTCTGTGTCTCTCATGAATAATAAAATATTAAAAAAAAAAACTTTTTTTGATTCCTAAGTGATACATGTTTGTTGGAAAAATAAAGTTTCCACTATTCACTACCTCAACTAGTCTTAGGGTAACCACTGTTAATCATTTTGTAAATATCTCTGAATATATATTTTAAGAATATACAAACCTGTAGTTGAAAGAAGAAAGAAGAAAGAAAGAAAGAAAGAAAGAAAGAAAGAAAGAAAGAAAGAAAGAAAGAAAGAAAACAGCACTCACCAGAGTTTCAGGTGATTATGGTATTTGGTCTGGAAAATATCTTTCACTAGACACTTACTATGGGAGGTAAGACTCTCTAGCAGACTGAAAGAACTAAAGTATGGGCAAAATGAAGGACTTTCAGTAAAGAAGAGGAATAATTTGTGTTTATGTCTGACGAGATAAGAAATGTGTTAAAAATTGAGGTGAAAACAAAAGTGATAGCCAAAATTTCTGGGACCCTGGCATTTCTCTTCCATCTCCTTTCAAACTTTAATAGTTTAAAAAAAAAAAAAAAAGAGAGACTTCAGGGTGTGTGGGTGTAAGTTTGTGCTCCAAATCTATCTTCATGCTTGGGCAGAGATAAGAAAGCATGAGTAATAGAAAATGTGGAGAGAACACTTGTGTCCCAGATAATGGAATTAGCTCATGGCTGAATTTTATAAAATTTCCTAGTAATAACTGGATAATTTACATAGACTTTTTTTTGTTTACTTTCATAAAAGGATACTCTAACTGTTCAACAACAACAACAAAAACCAATAGCTAAGCCTTATCCCATACAAATTAAATCAGAATCTCTGGAGTAGGGCTCCAAAATTCATATATTTTGGAAGCTTGCCAAGAAATTTTAGTGTGTAGCCAAAATTGAGATCCACAGGCAAAAAGATAAAAATTATTGAATGCCTTCGGAAAACTTTGGCTTTTGGGGCATGGGGGTGGCTGTCAGTTATGCATCTGACTGTTGGTTTCAGCTGGGGTTGTGGTCTTAGGGTTGTGAGATAGAGCCCAGCATCAGGCTCTGTGCTTAGCACCAAATCTGCTTAGAGTTTCTCTCTCCTTCTTCCTTTACCACTGCCTCTGTTCGCTCTCATTCTCTCAAGTTAATAAATAAAAATTTTAAAAAGAAAACTGGCTTTTACCTTCAGAAAGATAGGAAATCACTGAAGGGTTCTGAGGAAAGGAGAGATGTGATCTGACTTTTATTTTGAGATGATCTCTCTGTCTCCTGTGTTTAGAATAGAGTGTGCTAGAAGGTGGATAAGAAGAGACAAAGCAAGAAAACCAGTTAAGAGACAATTGGCACCAACATGCCCAAGATGATAGTGAAAATGAAAAGTGAAAGAGATAGAAGTAGTGAGCTTCTAAGTGTATTTTAAAGGCAGAATTGACCTAATTTGCTGCTGAGCTGTCTGTGAAACATCAGAGAGAGGACTCAAGAGTATCTATCTGCAAGGCTTTTGATCAAGGCAAATAGGAAAACAGAACTCCTAAAATTCCTGAAATGAGGAGCACTAGAAGAGCTGCAAATTTGAGGATAGAGTGGGATTTTATGTTCAATTTAATGCCCATTTTAGGCTTCTTAACTTACTTCTTTATTGAAACATCCATTTAAGTTTGAGGTGCCGCTTAGACTTCAAGTGAAGATTTCTAATAGGCAATTTTTAAAAAAGATTGTATTTATTTATTCATGAGAGATACAGAGAGAGGGAGAAGCAGAGACACAGGCAGAGGGAGAAGCAGGCTCTATGCAGGGAACCCGATGTGGGACTCCATCCTGGGACTCCAGGATCACGCCCTGGGCCGAAGGTAGGTGCTAAACATTTGAGCCACCCAGGGATCCCCTCTAACAGGCAATTTTATGTGCAAATGTGAAATTGAGAATTGTTGACCACAGACGTAACTCATGAAGTCTTCAGAATACAAGTAATATGCAATTACCTGAGCTATGATGGAAAAATCTAGGAAGTGGAGGTCCACAAGTAAGCAGAGATACCTGAGGACTGAGCTCTAGGATTCACCAAAGGTGAGAAATCCTAGAGTTAAAGACAAGCCGGGAAAGAGAATGTGTATGTGTGGGGGATGGGGGTGAGGGGGTGTCACATGGGAAGAGGAGAACCTGCAGAAAGTGCTATCCTAGGAGAAAAATGAAGACTCTTTAAAGAAAGAAGAGTGAATAACTATGTCAAAGGCTGTCTTTAAGTTACAAACAATGAGGACCTCAAAGCCTCATTAGATTTAGCAAGATAGAAGGCATTGACCACCTTGATGGGAGCTCAGTGGTCTAGTGCTATGGGCAAAAGAAATGGCAGAAAAAGAATTGGAGACTGCAAAATAGGCAACTATACATTTACTGTAAAGGCAAGAAGAGAAATGCCCTGACAATGGTACAAGAGCTATGAGGTCATGGAAAGGAGATATATATATATATGTATATATATATATATATATATATATATACATATATATATATATTTTTTTTTTTACATGACAGATGTTGCAGCATGACTGACAGAAAAGATAGATTTAAAGACTTACTCATTTGACATCAATTCTGCAAATATTATTCTTGGTGTTTGTCTTTTGATATTGTTGCTGAGAGTACTGATTATTTAAAGGGTAGGATAAGAAGATGAATTAAACAAAATCTGAGAATTCATCAGCCACTACATAAAATAAGACAGGAAACTGCTGAAATCAAGCATCAGGAATGTATATTTTTGTTTTATAAAAGAAAAAAGAATGTAGACTAGTTTAGGAAGTCAAGTCAAGGCATGGCCGAAGGATAGAAGCTACAAGAAATTTATACTAATTCTAGAGGGATTTCAGGAGGCTAGTAGAATTCTTACTTAAATCTCTTCTCCCAGGCTATTTGGATCTTCAGGGTAGGGTGTGTGTGTGTGTGTGTGTGTTTGTGTGTGTGTGTGAGAGAGAGAGAGAGAGTATGTGATGTATATAAACTGAAGAGGAAACAGAAAAAGAACCTTTCTGCTTGAAACTGGTAATGTTTAATCTTTCTCTCTACAAGTGACCTTTAATGCTCTTGGACCAGTTGAAGAAGACATCAACATGTGTATCTCTTTGAAGACCGATGTATATATTTTGAAGACCTGATATATAAAATTGGTAAATCTTTAAAACCATTCTGCAATGTCAGCATACAGATAACATGTATATTTCTAAAAATAAAACAAAACCTAGGTTATAGAAGTCCTTAGCCAGAAGTTTGAAGGCATTTACATATGCATTTTAATATAAAAAACGTAGTCACTTAAATGCATACTGTACCCATCACAACTCAGAACCCTCTTAAACTACATAATTGCAACAACTCTTGTATTGCCATCTGCCACAAAGACGGTATTCACTGAAAAAGAACCAGATGTGGTAAACAAATTAACACGTGCACCATTGTCAAATGCTGCTGTTCTAAAGTATATAAGTGACATGGCAATTAATGCCTGTGAACAGCTGGTTTTAAAGAGTATGAAAAGTGATTACTTTGCCCCATAAATGGACAAATCCACAGATGTTTCAGGTTGTGCTCAGTTGTTGGCATTTGTAAGATATATTTTGGAAAACACTGTGAATGAAAGCATGCTGTTTTGTAAAACTTTGCTGGATGGCATAATAGAAGAAAACTTTCTTAAATATTTCAAGTCACAGTACGGATTTTAGGGTAAGTGAGATGCAGTATGCAGTGTTTAATATGGACTCCAGAAAATCAAAAATCGGGGGGAAAATAGCCTTTCTTCCTCACCACAATCATCTAAATGATCATGTCTTTGGAGAGATGAGAATAAATGCCATCACTTGTCGAATCTCTTCTACTTGCAGATCTTCAATGGCAATGATGGAAGAATTTAAAATTGGCTAATTAAAATGTGCACAAGTGTTACCTTCTTTCTTGATCAAAAATTAAACTTGGCAGACTAATTAATAATCCATTTAGTTTTACAAGGTCAGCTTCCTGGAATATCCTTTCTGT
The DNA here is from genome assembly GCF_048418805.1 of Vulpes vulpes. Taxonomy (NCBI): domain Eukaryota; kingdom Metazoa; phylum Chordata; class Mammalia; order Carnivora; family Canidae; genus Vulpes; species Vulpes vulpes. The sequence goes on along the minus strand of NC_132784.1, from coordinate 24,778,660 downwards.
CTCACCTTTTGAATGATATAAACATTTTTGAGACAAAGAGAAATATATCCTTATCATTGCTGACAAAATTGAAGCTGCCATAGAAATTAGTCAATAAAATTAGAAGGCAATTTTAGTTTATCTTCCATGAAAAAATATATAACCACCCACCAGATTTATTATTCAATAATCACTTATGAACCAAATTGGAAAATATTGATAAGAAAATAGTTTCTCAAAATAATTATATTTTTTTTTTCCAGAATCGCTTTATAAATATGAGGTTATTTTCCATGTTTATCCTTAAATATGAGTTCTTTGTTGTTTATCACAATAGAATTTCACTCTTACTATTAGCCGGCATCACAAAACCATTTGATTATTGACTATATTTCAAATGCATCAGAAAATATATTGAGATTATATATGGCATTAATTTGAGGAAAAAACTATTTGAATCAACTGCTTCATATGTTAAGGAATTATAATTGTGATAGTTTAGTAGCATAAGTTCACACCCATGATTGCAAATTAAAGAAAGAAGATTCCAGCATTAAAATCAAAAAGGAATGTGGGTTATTTTCTACTTCACCAAAACAATCAGAGTTCATAGATATAAAATCAGTCACTTTCATTCAAATATTCTTAATCCATACAGATAGAGATAGTGATGCATGAAGAAGCAGATTTAAAACTACCCAAAACAAACCAGAGTCCTATCTTTCTATTCTCACGCATGGACAACACCTGCACAATCCTGGCCACCCTGCAACTTCAGCTGCTTTCTGTTTAAATCTGGTTTAGAAAAAAGTCACAATGAGTCCCTTTGTATTTTATGTGTCTAAAACAAGAAATAGACATCAATTTGTTGTGCCCAAGATTGCGAATCCGAGAAACCACCAAGGAGCCGACACCAGTGCAAACACACGAGGGTTTATTAGCGAGTTGGAGCTTGGGTCCAAGTATACCCAACACAGAGGAGCAGGGACTTGGACCCCGAAGTGCGTTACGGCTGAGTTTTTTATAGGCTGGTCTAGGGGATTTTCAGAAGGGGTGGAGAAATTTCTCAAGTTCTGTTTACATTCTAATATGGGGCTTTCAAGGGCACTGAGCTCTGTTCTCATTCTAATATGGGACTTTCTACCATGGGCGTGGGCTCTGTTTTCTTTCTGATATGGGATTCCCTGCCAAGGACATTGAGGACATTATACAGCTTTTCCCATAAAGTTCAGCTCTTATTCACAGGGGCCTAAGATGGCTGTACTTGTGCTAATGCTAAACTTTAGGTGGGATGGCCTTAATTTTTCTTGGTCTCCACAAATTGATTGAAAGAAAATGTAAAAGAAATGGATCGGTGGTCAAATACATCTAAACATTAGTATGAAAAGAAGAACTAAAATCTCTGTATATCTGATATCTTTTCTTATGACAATAGAATAACATAAATAAGATTTACTGTTCTACTTTAAAAAGTTAAAAAAACAAAATCTATAAAATGATGGACACCAGACCACAGGAATAGCAGATGATAATCTTGGAGAGAAGGAAAACAAAAAGAAGTGAGCTCTTTGATGACTCCAGGATACTATGTAGACATGATATTTAGAAATGCAAGTTGAGAGGCATAGTTTAGATTTCAAGGAGGCCAAGTCAAGTAGAATTGCAACACAGAGTGTCATACAGGGCCGGACTGAAGATGGATGGAAAAGGAGAGGGAGAGAGAGCTGGAGATATGCAAATGTTTTTCCTTGAGGCTTCACCTGAATATAATCAGCACATGGTAGGAAAAGAACCACTGAAAAAGAACTTACAGAACATCCTCAGAGTTTACAGAGGGATAGAAACAGTTGTTCTCGTTAGACAATAGTTTGGTATTACTAGAAAGTCCTTCAAATGATGTGATGTTTAGTAGAATCTTAGAAAGACGTTTAAGTAATAAGATCATATTAAAACAATACTGCTCTAGATCCACCTAGCATAGCAAACTTCAAAAAAAATCAAATTGCTTCCAACTAACTTAACTTCATGCAGAATAAGATTTTATTTTTTCCAGAATAAGATTTTAAAATATATAAAGGCATATAAAATTATAGCACACCAATCACAAAATTCATAACTGACAAAACAGAGGGAAAGAAAGAGGAAAGGAAAGAAGAAAGGAAAGGAAAGGAAAGGAAAGGAAAGGAAAGGAAAGGAAAGGAAAGGAAAGGAAAGGAAAGGAAAAGAAAGGAAAAGAAAGGAAAAGAAAGGAAAAGAAAGGAAAGGAGGAGGGAAGGAGGGAGGGCTAGTGGGAGGAAGGAAGGAAGGAAGGAATTACCAGACATATGAAGAGGTCAAGCAAATACAATTCATAATGAGAAGAAAAATTAACCAACAGTAGCAGAACAAAAGAAAAAAAAAAGAGGAGAGAGACACAAATAGAATAGTAGACAAGGAAATTAAAACCACTATTATAAACATGCTCCATACACACAAAAATATATAGAAGTAGGTATGAATATTAAAAGGAGAGGCATGTAAGATATAAAAATGGCCAAAATGAACTTCAAGTCATAAAAGAAAATGTCTGGAATGAAAAATGCTTTGGATGGGATTATAGTAGATTATATTCTGCAAAGAAAAGATAAAGGAAGTTAAATACACAATAGGAATACACAAGTTGAAAAACATACAGAAAACATAATTTACAAAGGCACCATACTAACAATGTAAGATGTTAATAAGAGGGAAAGCTGGTTATAGGGTATATAAGAATTCTCTGTACTATCTTCACAACTTTTCTGTAAATTGAAAACTATTCTAAACTGTAAATTGCATTTAAAAAATTGAATGGAGAATAGTGAGCTGAGGGACAGAATCAAGTGGCCTATATTTATGTAATTAGAGTTCCAGCATAGGAGAAAGAACTGGCAGAGCCAGGAAAAAATATTTGAAGAAATAATAGTTAAAATCTTTCTAAATTTGATGTAGCTATAAACCTACATATTCAAAAAGCTCACTGAAACCCAAGTAAAGAAACATGAAGGAAACCATTCCAAGAGGCATCATAACCAAATTGCTTAGTCCATGATCTATGTGATAAGAAGAATGATGTTAAATCCTTTTTGTTTTCTGTACATTCATTCATAAAATGACCTCTGAGTTCCTCTCCAGAGTCATATTTTGCCACAACAACCTATACTACTGTCTAGATTTTTTATACAACTACAATTTTCAGGAAAACTTTATGGTCTCATGTATCCAATTCTGCATTAAATGCATTTAATGATGTTCCTGTTTTTACGTAATCCAGGACCACGTATTTGTTTCCAAACATTATGTTCAAATGTCATTTCTTAAATGTCTTCCCCAAGCTTCTTCTACGACCTCTGTAGGTACTCAGAAAATGCTTGCTGAATGAATGAGAAGATGGATGGAAAAATGAGTTCCTTAAGCCTTAAGGCAAGGAAAAAAGACATGGCAATTGAGAGCAAGGTAGATTATAAATCTAAGTCAGTATATTAGTACAAATATCCTGGTAATTCCTTTGAGGAATGGGCACCACTGGACTAGTGGGTGGTTATTCTAGTTTAACAGGAAAAGATGAATTCTTATGGGGAATGCTTTCCCAGGCTTCTCTCATTCAGTTTCATTTTATCTCATGATGGGTGAGAATGGGGACACTATCTTAACAGCTCCGTTGGTTTCTGCAGGGGAATCCACACGCACACACGGATGTGTGCATAGGTTTCAGCAGCCATGAAGACAATGATGTCAGTGTGCAGCCGGGTCTCATGATACGGTTTTGAAAATCTAGATTTCATGGAATAATAACAACAGTAACAAACACAATTTTTTAACCAAGCTTATTCTCAGGCCCAAGGCTAAGACTAGAATGACAAAATGAGGTTACTTGTCACAGCACAAAATTTAAGGAGGCACCTCAAATCCCAGTAATCAAGACATATTTTATAGAAACATTTTTTTTTATAAAAGAAAGACCAATACAAAAAAATCTATGAAGGACCATTATATCAAAATTAAAACCAACAACAACAACACAGAAACAGTACTACCATTTTTTTCTTTTTCCTTGGTCCTTAATATGTCTCAGAATGATGCTTTCACTGATTCTGGTTAAGAATTATGATTTGAGGGACACCTGGGTGGCTCAGAGGTTGAGCGGCTGCCTTCAGCTCAGGGCATGATCCCAGGATTCGGGATCGAGTCCCGCATCAGGCTCCTGGCGAGGAGCCTGCTTCTCCCTCTGCCTATGTCTCTGCCCCTCTCTCTGTGTATCTGCCTTTCATGAATAAATATATAAATCTTAAAAAAAAAAAAGAATTATGATTTGACTGAAAAAAAGAAAAAAGTAAGAAAACAAACAAACAAAAAAAACTATGCCAACAATCTGTAGTTGAAGGCCCATTTAAAATACTTGTTACTTAGCTGGGAGGGTTACCACTTCCTTTGACACACCCCTGCCCTTTGCAGCATCAAGTTGGAAACAAATGCCACATCAGAGTCAACGTTCACAGTAAGATTATAGTTAGACAGTCCAAACAAACACCTAAGACGATACAGACTCTTGTCTGACTCTGAGTTTCCTTAAGGAAATCAATTGTCTCTCTGGATTTTAATCTTTTAAATGGTTAGAAATAGTACTATGCAAACAAACAATCAAGAACTACAAACAAAAACTCCTTGTTTTTGTTTCACAGTTACCACACTGTGAAAGTAAAAAATATGTTTTTTGCCTGACCTTTATTGCCTTCAAATATAAGTGTTCTTAATTTCAAAGTTAAGATGGACTTTCCAGGAAAAAAGTTTTGACCCTAGCCAGTTCACGGATCTGAAAGCAAATACCTTTCAGAAATACAGAAATACAGCTCTGCTTGGCCGAGTGCCTGCACAAATATCTGACAGTAAGAGCGAGGCGGCTTTAGAGCAGGGCGCTCAATGGAACTGGAAGGAATACCACAGACTCAAACTTACAGCCCCGCCCTTGACCAGATGGCACAGCTGTGGAGTGTGATCTATGTCAGACCAACAGAAGAGGCAATGGAACCAGAACTGAATTGATGGACTTCAAACAAAAACACCAGGAACTTTGCAATACACTCTAAGGCTACAGGTTGAGCACAGCTCAGTCATGTCATTACCTAATAGCTGACTCTTCTATGCCACTTTAAAACCTACAAAATATTTTCACAAACCACCCCTTTGAGCCTCCTAATCACATGCTACATGAAGAAAAATGAGACCTGAAGTAGACTTGTTCAAGTTGAATCTAGTAAGATTTGGGGTAGTTCCTGGAGCTATCTGGTCCAAAACTCAGGATTTTAAAAATGTTATATCCTTCTTTGCATTAAACTGTCATACACAGAGTGGAAAGAATATCAAATTCCTTTTCCTTTTCTTACATCAATATATGTCAAAAATCCCTTGCCTTTATTTTTGTGAACTTTAATTCCGTATTATTTTGAAACAAACTCAAAGGTACAAAAAATTGAAAGAAGAGCACAAATAAATTATCTTCCCTTTATCATTTGAAAGAGTTATTTATATGATGTCCCCTCTCCCAAATGTGTAGTTTTAAACAAGAGCTTTTTTTTTTTACAGAGCACAATAGAATCAGCAAAATAGAGAAATTAACATTGACACATCACTACCATTTACTCAACAAAGTTGAATCCAAGCCACCATCTAAGTTTTACCTAGTGTTCCAGAAATGTTCTTAACTGCAAAATAATACAACTCAGAAGTCTGTGGGGTAGTCATATTTAATCTTCCCCTTCAAAATAAAACCTTTTCTGTGTCTTTCATTGGCTTTCATCATACTGCATCTTCACAGAAACAGGCCAGAAATCTGATAGACAATACTTCAATTTGAATTTGTCTGAGGTTTACTCACAGCTGGATTCTGATTGTGCATTTTAGGAATACCACAGAAGCAATATTGTGTTCCGATTGCATTTTATTAGATTGTCCAAGTTTTCAATTTGCTTTAGGCAATGTTAATTTTGGTCACTTGGTGAAAGTGGTGGTATCTACTGTGCTTCTCTACTATACAAACTTTGAATTTATTCATTTATTTTTGTGTATCACTGTGAGCCATGTTGCCTATATTATGCAGTGGGCTATAATCTAATATCATTATTTATTTTGATATTGATATTTATTTTGATAATTTTGTTATTTATTTTGATAATTTTTGATAATTTTGATATTTATTTTGATAATTTTGTCCCAGAATTAGCCAGTGGAAGTCCTTCAAGCTACCTTCTGTGTTCCTTTGGCAATCCTTTTCATTGTTTGAGACTTCTATTATTCCTGGTGTGTGATATTCTAGGCTCATGTTATCCTTTCCTGGCCTACTTCTGGAATGAGATTTTTATGCAAGGATTCCTAGTTATTTTGGGGGAGAACAGAATTTAGAAACCAACACCTGGGTTCAAGATGTGCTTATTCCTTTATGTGCTTGCTTCCAGGCTTTCCAAATGAAAAAAAAAATAGAAAGAACTAGAAAAAAAACATATATAAACACATATTCATTGACATATCTAGTTATTCCTGTATTTATTTCTATTTTGAAAATCACAGGTTCACACTAATGTCTTTAATTTCAATGTAATACTGCAGGGCTCATGTTAGTTTCCCCCCGTCCATATTCGTATTTTCCATCTCTGATGGTGAGAAATCCATTTCTCACTATCCCTACCTGACATTTTATTTATGTGATCAATCCCCCTCTATCTCATTGATCTCTCAATACTGCTGCCATCCCCTTCATGCACAAATTCCTCTCTTGTCCCCCTTTGCACCGCGCTGTACTGCTTCCCACCACTTATGAACATCCTTCTCTCCTCACTTTGCTCCAACTTCCTGGATGGTATTTACCTAATATATGGAAAATGTTCTCACTTCATCCTCATTACCCTACCTAGGGCCCAACCTCTTGATGATACAGTCTCCCAGGTGGAAATACTCTCTCCTAGCTACAGTTATGGTAGCCCTGTTGAACAGTCATATCATGCAGATACCTTTCTTAATCTCCTTGGGCTCACACACCTAGTGAAGAGATAACCCTTCTGGAGATATCTTCTTCATACTATTCATTATCTAACCCTTCATGTCAAGCTTCTCTCCCCCACCCACACACACACGTTGGAGTGTCCTCCTTAGGCCACTAAAAAACGCTGTACTAGATTAACCCATCCACACTCTCCTCAGGCTCCCACCCTGCTTGAACCCTGGAAACTCCCTACCATCCCCTACCATAGATACCCATTTCGTTCCCCCCCCCTTTTTTTACATCATCCCTTTTGAGATTCAACATCTCACATAGGACCAGCCTCTACCCACCACATGAACACCCTTCTACCCTACTTACTTCAGAACTCCTATAACTAGCCCATACCTTCATTTGGACATGCTTTCACCATGTTTTGGTTCTAACATCCTAGGTCAAGCTGCCCCCTCTTAGTGGGTATTCCTAAGCAGGGTTGGATTTTGATCCTTTTCATTGAACCACCTCTCCTTGGAACATACTCTTTACTCACATTGATTCCAACATCCCACACTAAGAACTGTGCTCCCACCCCTGGCATGGACTTCTATTGTCCTCAGACCCGTGGTTCAGGAGCTCATGGGAGCCCTCATCATTGGTAGACTGAATTTTTCAAGAGAGAACAGAAAATGGAAGGGGAAGAAGAAGAGTAAAGCGTTGTGTTGAAACATAGTTAGAATGACATTCTCTCACCATTGCCCTCTTTGTTTTTCAATAGGAATTTTTATTCACAAAACTGATTTCCATGTTCTTTCATCCTGATCACATGCCATAGTCTCAGGTTGCTTACTAAGTCACATCAGGAAATGATGTAAATAAACTAAGTGCAGGACCCATATTCATAATAAATCAACAAAATAAGCACTTGTAGAGGAATATTCTTTTAGAGGAATGTTTTTTAAAAGATAACTTGGAAAGAATTCTTTTTAATGACATCAAATGATTAGAAACCATTTTCCATGATCTTAATTCACTTGATAGAATAATTGCCAATTGACAGTAATTAATTAGAAAACTTTCATGGTAATTGGACAAGATTGTCTTTATAAATGAACAAAGCCAATTGATTTTTTTTTTGCTCTATCAGAAAAAAAGTATGAAAAACAATAGGAAAAAGCTTTAAAGCTGTAACATCAGCAGGGAATTATTTTGACAGCACACTTTATAAGGAAAAGTATGTTTGAAATATGCTGGCCTAGTTGTTCTTTTTCAGAACCTTATTTCATTTTTATTTTTAGACTCTTTCCTTACTGAGTATGCTTTTGGCCTTTGAAATATACTATATTGCTTTTGAAGGTGTGTGTATATGTATCTTACTTTAAAGAAGCTTTTTAGGTTGCAAAGTCTGATGTACTTGTATGGTTTGTAAGCCCAGATCAACTAAGATCATTTTTAGGATGATGCATGGCAGCTAAGCAGATTCGTATTACTAAGTCACCAAAACCAACATGCCTAACATGTTTCATTATCAAGTCACTTTTCATCCTCCAGGCAGCATACTGGAAAGAACAAGAAGGTCTGAACTGTGACATGTATTAGGACAGTCTCAGCATCACCTGTCCACACACTATTTTTTTCTCCCACATCAGCATCTTTAGATCAGGGCAAAGAAATTGGAAGAAAGGAGGCTGAGATATTTAAAGTACTGTATAGCTAGTTTTCCGAACAAAACAAAGGGTACAAAGCACTGCTGCCTTTACCAACAAACATAGAAAAGTACATTTGTACTAATGGTTACAAAGCAAATGCAAAATATCTATAGGCACAAAGGCAGAAAATGTTCCTAGAAATCAGGGCAGACCAGTGCTGTATTCATGCCACTACATATGGTGCCTAAGGTTTGCAGCAGAGGTGTCTGTAGCAAAACATGACACCTAAAAATAATTGCAAGTGGTATAAGCCCAATTCTGGTGTTCAAATCTCACATCAGAATCCCCATAGCACTCCATCTACATCCAACTGTGAAAGATTTAGAAAGGTCTAGGTGTGGAGATTCTAGTTAGGGACATATTGGAAATTTTCCACTTTATTCATGCTCTTAAGTTTATTGTTTACTGGTCACTTGTGCTCTAATTACATCAGACTTAAGTTATTGTGGCCCAAGAAATACTTTTTTATATATGACTACCCAGATTTACTCAAAACATAAATTTATGAGTTTATTCACCTGAAAATTGTTATATATACTATATATAAATATATACATATATATGGTTCTAAGTAATATACATTGTTATATGAATTGGTACACGTAAACATATATATAATATATTATATATGGTTCTCCTACCTAATGAATTTCCTTTTGGCATCTCACAGAAATCAGCATTCAAACTTTGACAGCAGTTATCTTCCACTATCTCTTCTTGCTTTGACTGCCATCTCGCCAGACTTCTCTAGATCTTAGGCAATTCTTTTGGCTTGCTTGACTTAAAAAGATCTGTCAGTTTCATCACAACTCATATCCTCCTGACCCATGCCTGGTGGGCCTTCCCCTCCAGGCTTTCCTTGAAAGACAAAGGAATAGAAACTTACAGTGCTGGCTATACATCTTATTAATGTCAAATGAAGCCAAGTAGGATTTTCTTTGTTTTCTGAAAGTGTGACCCAATCAGAGAAAAGTATATGATTAAGAACTAAAATGAGACAAGCTCTTGGAGAATGCTGTGAATGTTGTTGGAGAAAAGTGTTCCCCTTTCCAAAGCCAAAGGATCACTTCTTAAGATCGGGTACCCAAAAGAAAGGGAGATACTTTTCTTCCTCAACAGCTGTCTGCTTAGGCAGTGAACTCACCATGGTGCTCCTGTACTACACAGGCATAAAGAGAGAATTAAAAAGAAATGGTAAAACTAAGAAAGGGAGAACTGGATGGAGTTCCTTATCCTTCACCAATTGTCAGTGTCTGTTGTGAAGAGAGAGAAGGAACTTCATTGATAAGAGGCTCTGCAGTACCTTGATGCTGGTGGGAAACAAGTGGCATTGAAATAGGTCTAGCCAGAGCCTTATCTCTGATATTAAGAAATTGTGCTATATAGCACCACTTTGGAATGGAATCTTAACCTCTAACATAGATGTCCTTCCAAGAAAGCCAGCATTTACATAACTGCTACATAAAAAGCAAGAGTAACCAGTTTCAGTTATCTAGAGAAACAACCATAGCTGTTTAATCAACCTAGCCAGATTGCCAACAATCCCAGTTAAGTCAAGAACACTCCCATTTCCCCCTCACTATTCCTCCTTCTAACTAGCCCTAGGAAAGGAAGGAGGGGAGTGTGAAAATGGTGATCCTGTCAGATTTTTCCTCTTCCTGCTCCTCTTTCAAAACACTGAAGCCATAAGAGATTTTGCCTGGGATGGTGCACAAAAGAATAAAAGTTTGAATCTAATTTAATGTGAATGTTTCTTAACATTTAGCATACTAAATACTGAAATGAAACTCTTCTAATCACTGAGAAATGGCTGTAAATTTATTGAAAATTCCAAGATATTAACAGACTCACTGCATAGCACTATTTGGATAAATAAAATTGTTACATGTTTATATCATCAAAAGTTGATATTTCTTAATAAACTGGTTTACTAGTTAAATGATCCTGGCTATTCACTTATACTTTTTGAATTTTGAGGTTGAAAGCATGACTTTAAATTTGGACAGCTAAAGTTATGAGCAATGGAAATCCATGAAGTGTAGTAAAAAGCTGACAGAGTGGAAATATTTTTCCTTCTGCCTTTAGTCAGTAAGATGAAAAAGGGCTCTACTGCATGGATTTGAAGGTCAACGTTGTATGGTAAAAAGCTTTAATTGAATTTAGGACAGAAGGAGAACACTGAAGGAAGACCTATCTCAGGCATTAGGAGGTAGGAAATGACATTAAATGGCCAGACCTAGAATAAGACAGGTCGCAAACAAGGAAGGAGAGGGATATGACAAACCTAAAGCCAAATGTCAAAGCAGAATAAATTTTAGAAGTAAAAACAAATAAAAAAACCTAAAAAAAAATAGTTTTAGAGGCAGAAAGTTTTAGAGGTCCATAGATAATTACATTGAAATATTGTTGAGGCATGTTTTCATTTCATTGAGTAAGTATCAACGAGTATGAAACCCGCTACTTGATGGCACAAGAGTGAACATGATATAGTCATATCTTGCCCCCAAATTGCTTATAATCTAGAGAAACTGTAAGATCCTAATGTTTTCATTCTCACATTTCTTGCCAATTAAAATGTTTTATAAACTTTATTTTACTAAAATATTTCTGATTCTCTCAATATAATTTATTTTTAAAAAATTTCATTCCAAATTGAGTTATTAATCTTAATGGTTAAATTCTACCAAAATTCTTGTCACTAGGACAATGGTTTTTACAGGCAGTCAATCTAGATAGAATTAAGTCTAAGATTCACTTAGAAAGCTATAGCTATATGCAGAGGCTACTGATTTTGTCTCTCTGGACCACAGAATACTGGTCGCCACAAGCAGGCAGAGTTGGCTTAGCAGGGTTGTTAAATAAAAGGATGCTGTAGTCATTCATTAACTGGAGGGTTGTTCAATATGGACTATCTGTTGATAATTATATCTGCCTAGACTCTACGGATGGAAAAGGACTATAATCACTTCTCTTTGGATATACCCTTCAGTGAGGTTCTGTTTCGGATTTCTCTTTCAAAGTATATGACAAGAGCTCTAATTGGGGAGGAAGTCTAAGGGTTACATTTCTTTAAAGCTTTGGTTGGGCTACGCTTTCTCTCTGAAATGCTCAAGTCTATTATTTCTTTTCTGGCTTCCATGCTCTTCTATGTTGTCATGCATGAGGCTTATTATTACTTACAGACAACGTTTGGTTTTTATATTTGCATTTATTCACAATAACATTCTCTAAGTACAGAAATTTTGCTCTGTATCACAAACTTCAAAATTTTAGGTTTTTTTCTCTGCTTATTATTGGGAATGGCTGCACTTACTGTCCTCTAACTCTAGTTAAACATGCTATCTAATTGCTACATATTCACCTACCATCATCTCCATAAGATCTCTTCTGGTGAAGGGATTTTGAGACAGTCATTTGTAACTTAGAGTTCCTTGCTGAAAGCATTCCCCAATAAATATGTATATTACCACTGAACAAACTTCTTTATGTACTTAGCAATTGTAGTGCATCTTGCTGTATAACTCTTAGATCCTCCTTCAAGATGGAGACATTCATACCTCTGACAGTCATGAGCATAGACTGCAGATGGCTTATATTTGGTTCATTTTGGAAATTGCCCTCAGCCCGTGGAAGCTGCCTCTCCCAAGATCATGGTATTTGCTGGTGTAAGTGATGGTACATGCATGTCTCTGAAGTCTTGGCCCTGTTACTTTAACTTGGGACAGTTCTGAGGGGCAACTCATTCCATAGATGCCCATGGGGCTGGCTGAGTCTTTTGTTGCATCTGCATTACATTTCAACTTTTTCCTCTGTCCCATCCTGTACCCTACCCTTTCTTACAGCTGTTATCCCAGTATGTGTTCCCCAGTAGAGCCTCTGCATACAAATTCCTATCTTAGATATTGTTTCTGAAGGCTGTGACCTAAGCCAATTGGTGTCAAGAGTGATTTTAAAGAGTGGACTATAAAATAGGATATTAGAGCTAGGTGATCCACTGGCTGGCCACCATTGTGGATCCTATTACTGATAGTATAGGGGGTACTGATAAGCCCTGGTATGCTACAGCAATGCAATTATTAAATTTTAACAAGTAGTGAACAAATGAAAATAAATGCACTGAGTAATACAATATCTCAAGCATTTAAGAACAAAAAGAGAAGTCATTATAAGATATGGAATTAGGTGTTTCTTGCGGGGTACTATCAATGCATTGGAAATGGACAAAGAAAGACTCTGATCACTGTTTTAAGGCAATATTTGAAAATCACAATGCCTCCTTGGAAATACTTTTAAAAAAAATTTTTATTTACTGTTGCTAGAGAGCAGAAGTCTGGGCTTTGATAGGAAAGAGTAGAAGCCTGAGGTTAAGGGTATTGATATCTGGGTCAATGGTCCCTAGAACCTTGATGCTTCAAATAATCTTAAACTCTCTAGGCTTTCAGAAATGTTTCATTCCACCCTGTTCAAAGACCTTGATTTTATCCATACTTAATGATGATGCAGACACTTCTGCTTGTAGACAATACATTCCTCCCTCAGCCTATGCCTCCACTTCTGCTCCTTGCCAGAAGACTCTCAACTAGCATTAAATTACAGATTAAGTTGGCTGGGGAAGTGCTGGGTCTGCTAAAGGGAAAAACATCACTAAGTGCCAAGGAAACTGCAGGATCTAGCCAAGATTATAGACAGGACCCTGGGAAGAATATGTGGGATTAGATCTGAGGGTGCTAGATCAAGGATAACAGACTATACCATTATATAAGGGAGAGTTTCTTCATAAAAGAACAGTAAGAACAAAGAATTTAATCCTTTGACAAGGACATTGGGAGATGGTGCTAATCACTACTGGGTGGCTTATGAAAGACTGGAAAAAGTGATAGTCCTCACTAAATAAAGAGAAATGCAGAAACACCCTGGTAAACACTAGAGAAAAGATAAAATGCTCACAAACATGGGCAATTAGAGTTCATATAATACACAAATCTGTGGAACCATATGGGGATCTTGAGTGCAATTTGTTTAGCAAGTGACGAAGAAAAGTGTTAGTGAGGGGTATACCAGCATTGTGAATATCTGTGATGGCTATCCTCTGTAGGCTAGCTAGGAATGATTTTAAAAGATGATATTATCTGATTGAAAGAAAGGTGATGGAATGCCACATTAATGGAGGCCAGGTGGCAAGGCTTAATTGTCAGGAGAAAGATGAATGAAATTACTGAAATATGTGTCAAAGTCAGAGTGGAAGCCAGGGACTGAAACAACCATTGCTATGGTAACTGATAATAGAACACAATGCTTCTGGGAAAAAAGCTATATGGTAGCCAACAATGACATTGCTTGATTTATAAAATAAAACAAAGTAAAACAAACGTTATCCATACTGGTTGAAAAGGAAATCAAGAAAAGCAGCCCCAATAAAATCATGATATCGTGCCCAGTTTCTACATTCCAGTCAATTTATAGATCAAGAACTCAGGGTGAATGGTAGGCTGGGTCTCCAGCATCCTGTAACATCATAGGAAATATGTAATGATTTTCCCAGTTCTTCCTCAAAAGAATCAGTGAATATATTTTTAAAAAGATTTTGTGTATTTGAGAGAGACCAGAGCAAGAGAGTGAGAGAAAGAGAGATAGAGAGAGAGAGAACACTAAGTAGGAGGAGGGGCAGTTGGAGAGGGAGAAGCAGGCTCCCCATGGAGCAGGGAGCCAGGGAACATGACCTGAGCTGAAGGCAGACACTTAATTGACTGAGCCACCCAGGAGCCCCAGAATCTGTGAATATTAACTTAATAATCATTGCCTGGGAAAATATGGCAGAGAGACAATAAATGGATAATAAATGAACCTGGCCCAAGTTCACTTCACTCTGGTTTCATTTGTTCCACAGACACACAGCAGTTAGTAATTTTCCAACTCTTCAAACATATAATCAAAACATATATCTTATTTGTTAGTAAAACCCATGTTCTGGTTGCTATTGCATATAACAAATTATTCCATGTCTTAGTGGCTTAAAATAAACAATTTATTTCTCTCATGTTTGTGGATCCAGAATTCAGGAAGAATTCAGTTGGACAGTTCTTACTCAGGGTTTCTCGGGCTGGTGTGGTCAGAGGTTGTAGTCATCTGAAGACTCAGATGGATTAAATATCAAAGAGAACTCACTCACCTGGATACCATTTGATACTGTTGGTTAAGGGCTCAGGTGAGGATGTCATCTACAGTACTGCATGCTGAGTCTCTAAGGTGTTTGGGATTCTTACATGATAGCTGTTTTTTTTTTTTCCAAGCAAGCATTTCACGGGAAGTAGGTAGTGCATGGCCTTTTCTGACATAACCCTGAAAGACATTAGCATTACTTTCACTGCATCTAGTGATTAAATCAGTCATGGAAAAAATAAATAAATCAGTCACAGATTACCAAGATTTAAAGGATACAAAATAGGGACGCCTGAGTGGCTCAGCAGTTGAGCATCTGCCTTTGGCTCAGGGTGATCCCGAGGTCCCAAGATCGAGTCCCCATTGGGATCACTGCAGGGAGCCTGCTTCTTCTCCCTCTGCTTGTGTCTCTGTCTCTGTCTCTCTCATGAATAAATAAATAAAATATTAAAAAAAATAAAGGAGACAGAATAAGAAGAGTTTGAAAGAATTTTGAAGCAATGTCATTAAAATTGCCATGCCCTTCCATTGATTCCTATGAGGTAAGAATTATAATGGGAAAGGCCACAGCAAGTTCCTGGGACTGTCCCTTAAACAACTTGATCAGGATAATAAATTAAAACTTAAAGGGCATGGCAGAGATTAGTGTCATCCTTGTAGGGGTGCAGGAGTGATAATCTTTATCATGTTCTCGTTTTATTTACTAGGGTAGCCCCTATAAAAGCCAGAGGGATCCAAAGGTTTAATCATAGACTATCAAAAATTCAACTAAAAAGTAGCTCCAATTGCTGTTTTCCTGGTAATAAAGCATATTAACATAATTTTAGATATAAGATGTAGTCATTATCTGAAGAAAATACTTTTTTTTATCTCTACCAGAAAGATGAATCAGAGGCGGCTAACAATCACACAGAATGAAAAAAAGTATGTATTGTGATATTTATGTGAACTCACCTCCTCTCTATCAGACTATAGTCCAAAGGGACTAGGATATTATGGATATTCTGTAGAATATTGTAATATGGTTGGCGTTATGTTACTTGGAATGTAAAAAGTAGCATGTTGGCAACTTGGGTTTAAAAAAACTCCTCATGTAATCAAGAAATAGGAGTTTAAAATCTATGAAGATTTAGCGACTATCATATTAGGGTTTATAGTTCCAGTGAACTGGAATAATGCCAAAATATGCCATCCACAACAAAGGATAAATTATTGCAACTAGGATCTCCCATCACTAAGAAGGAAGCACAGCCCTTGTTCGGTTTCTTTGGGTTATGGACACAGCATACTCCACCCTTGGGAATATTGCCCTTACTCATTTAGTTGGTGACGCAGAAGCCAGCTTTGGATAAGGGAGTATAGTATGCAAGAAAGGACTTAGTAGCAGGTTCTAGCTACAGCATAAACTACAGTGCAAGAAAACTTGCTACTTTAGCCCCTGGATACAGCAGAGTCAAACTGTGACACTCAGGAAATATATTGCCAGCTTTCTTTTTTTTGCAAATAAACTTTTGTTGGAACACAGCGCTGCCTATATAGTTACATATTATCTACAGCTGCTTTCACACTGCAATGTCAGGATTGAATTCAGGCAGTCTTGCTTTCCATGGTTTTGATGTGCACAAATTTCAGTTATTAGAGTTTATTTAGATAACACCAATCTCCCAAGAATATGGTTCAAGTTTCAGCTACCATATTATATTAACTGTAATTCCATAAAGCACAAACTTTGTTGCTAGCTCTTCAGTCCCCAAATACTATGTAAATAACAGATGCATATCATATTCAATGACCAATCAGCAAATGACCCTTGAGCATTACCTATTCAGTTCACCTACAGACAGAAAAAGCATGTTGTTGGGTTACATACTACTTTCCTAGAGATCAACTCACGTGGTATTTTTGAAAAATAGATAATCAAGATAATCAAAACAATTGAGAGAGAGACTTAGCCAAAAATGATGAAAGTGTTTGAAGAAATAGAAAGTAATCATGCTTGATGTGAAACTTGAGTATAACGTAAGTAGAGTTAGAGAAGCAATAGCTGGCCATGAGAATGTTAACACTACTGGCATTAGAGAGACAGAGATACGCAGCCAGAGAGGAATTTGATGAAGGAGAATTTATCTACATAGTAAGTAAAGTGGTTGTGATGAAAAGAATGATGTCTCAGAGGAGGTGATGCTGGCAAAATCTTCACAATAAAAAAAAAATTGGAGATATTTAATTGAAATTGAAAGAGCAAAGGATACAAGACTGGAAGCTGATGCAAACTTAGAAAGAAGTATGGCAATTCACCAAGGCACAGAAAAGATGCCCATTCCGTGTATTTAATTACACAATAGGAAGAAAGTATTGTTCAAAATACTTCTACGTTTTTTTAAATCAATCTTTCTTTTCAGATAATTTTAACTTTATATGCAGTGCTAAGAAATAATCAGATCCCATGTGTCCTTTATCCAATGGTAAACATCTTCCAAAATTATAACACATGAACACAACCAGAATAGCAAATGTAAAAGTTTTAAAATTCTCCACATTATCAATGTTTAGTCACAGTGTACTAGATAAATACTAGTTTTACTGTTTTTAAAATTTTCCTGTGCACTTACAATAATCTGTGACCATTTAATGTTTTGACAGAAATTTTAAAGTCTATGGAGTAATCATAATTTTACCCATTAATTATTGAGATTGCCTTGCATGGTTTGAGATTGCAGTCATTTTTCCTGGACCTTCTCTATCTACCCTGCAAAACAAGGACTTTTGAAGGTCTAATAAGAATCTGTATGACCCATGAAGCCTAAAATATTTACTATCAGGCTCTGTGCAGAAAAAGTTTGTCAACCTCTGGTCTAGGCTATTAGTAGGCCCTTTATGTGCTCCCGAAATATTTCCATTTAGTGAAGTATGTCATCTGATAGAATCTTACATTTTTTATGAAAAATCATTAGGAACTGCCAAGAAATTCACTTCTTGAATATAAATAAGCAAGAACTTAACGTTAAGGTTATTTGAAGCTATAAAATGTCTAGCATTAGAGAACATTATAGCATTCATTAAAACAGGGTGGATTCTATTGAGTGGTTGAATGAATTGCATTTCGCCCACTCTGCACACCTCAACCAGAATATGTCTGGAATTATTTTGTTTTTGCCCTTCCTGTCATGTCTTTACAAAAAAAAAAAAATGTGGTAAGATAAGAATTTCATGGTGCTGAGATTTCAGGACAGTTCTTTTAAGATTATTTTTTGTTGATCTGTCTAGTTTAATAAAAGTGATTATATTTTACTTGTACAAATGTTCTAAGATGGAAAGGTTTGTTTTCCCCACTTTGCCTATACAATGTCTTTAAAAAGAAGTTCATCTTATTCACTTATAGTTAGATACTCTGACTAATTTTAAAAGTAGAAGAAAATTCACTTCGCAGAATAGATATTTTTATTAGCTCTTGCTTTTGAGTAGTTAGGGACAATTAATTAAATATGAATTTACATTATTATTTTGGAATTTTGAAGAATGCTGCAGGTGATGGATAATATTAAATAGTTTTACAAATTTTAAAAATGGAAATTGGAGCTGTGGTAGGACAGGAAAGATTTGAGTTCTGTCTGTGTTACCATCTGTGAGTTCCTCTCCATCCTTGATGACTTACTCTCACCATTAGAATGTCAGTGCTCAGGAAAGCATAGGATATAAATTAATCACCATAAGAAAGTGTTACTCAGGCAACTCATCTTGAGTAATATCAATATTGAGTTGAATCTGCATGAAAATGATGAAGACAAAGGGGAGAGACTCCAATATGCTTTTCATACCCCTAAGAGATCTACTGAGACTTTTACTTTCACTTATTTTTACCTTGCTGTGTGACTTTGGCCAATGGACTTAACACCTTTAATCATCAGTTTTCTCATCTGTAAAATAGAGGTAATAATAGTATTTACCTCAAATGTTATCTTGAAAAATAAAGGAAATATTGCTTGTGAAACGCTTAATACCAGGCGTAGAGAAAAGTGTTCTGGTAGTTATTGCAGCCTATGAATGAGCTCTGAGTTCAGCCAGCAGTCACTTAAAAAAAAAAAAGAAAAAAGCTAACTATAATGTAATATGATAAGTATTACAAAAACCATTTGATGTATTATATATATAGTCAGAAGCCACTTTACCTATTGACCATGATCTGCTTTTGGAGGGAGCCAAGTGAATAACCTCTCATCTTGTGCTTTTTAAAAAATCAAATTGGTGCTCACATATCATAATGATGTAAAAAATATCAGGGTCAAAATAATAGAGGAAAATTATAGATTGGGAAGTCATTAAGAAAAACAGCAAACACAGATAAAAGCCAAGGGAATAGTATACTCTCTGTGTGACAGCTTTCAGCACAGTGCCTAGCAAAGAAAGACCTAAAAATATATTTTTAAAAATAATTTTTAAAATGCAGTTTTAATAAGATTTAACAATTTTAATAAGATTATTTTTATACATTTTTAGAATAAGACCCCTTTCCCCATTCTAACAGAATGATCATCATTAGAGCAAAGAAATTTAGTTTGCAGTTGCTTTGCTCAATGTGTCCTTTTGCTTAAAGTCTGCAACATAGGAGATTGAAAAGATTCAATAAAAATTAGCCACACAGGCTTTAAGAGCATTATCAGCCTACAATGAGAAGAAAAGTAAATGGTATTGAAAAATATTCCACTAAGTAATTTTGGTACAAGGCGAAAAAGACAAGCATGATTTAGAATATTTTGTTATTAAAAAAGTAAGCATTTAAAATCACCTTTTTTTCCCTTTTCAATGTATTGAATTA
This sequence comes from Vulpes vulpes, assembly GCF_048418805.1. Taxonomy (NCBI): domain Eukaryota; kingdom Metazoa; phylum Chordata; class Mammalia; order Carnivora; family Canidae; genus Vulpes; species Vulpes vulpes. Next base: position 24,759,009 of record NC_132784.1, on the reverse strand, counting down.
TTTTATCAAATAAGAGATGGAGGTGAGATGACACAATAGAATGCAGAAGGAAATGTGACTGAAGGAAAGTGAGCTGGATGAAATAAACTTATTTAAGGAAAATAAAAAGAATTAATATCTGCATTATAGCTAGGAAGGCAAAGATAAAACTCTACATAGTCAGACAAGTACTGTAGAGAATAAATCTGATATTTTTTTCCATAAAGGTAAATAATAGGCTAAAGACAATTCAATGATTAAAGGGAGAATAGAGGACTTCTATAAATCAGTAATAAAAATACAGACGTCCCAAAATCAAAATGGGCAAAATAAATGAATAGGCACTTTCTAAAAAAGATACATAAGGGTCAATATATGTTTGAAAAGATGCTCAATATCATCATTCATCAAGGAAATGCAGATTAAAATCACAAAGAGATATCACTACATACGTTTTGAAATGACTCAAAAAAGACTGGCCATACTAAATATTGGCAAGGATGTGAAGCAAGCGTAATTCTTATATATTGCTGGTGAGAATATAAAATAGTACCATTTTGTAAGACTATTTGACATTTTCTAATAAACATAAACAACACATATGACACATGCAAAGTCTATGACATAGCAATTCTACTACTAGGTATTAAGAAAAATATTTTTATACATACACAGAAAGCTTTGTATTAGAATATCATTGTGACTTTATTCATAATGGCTAAAGACTGAAACCATTCCAAATGTCTTCCAAGAAAAAAATGGACACCTAAATTGTATTCTTACAATGGAATACCACTTAGTAGTAAAAAAATAATTATCTACACAACACGAACGAGTCTTCCAATTATCATGTCAAATAAAATAAGACAGACACAAAAGAATAAATGATATAGGATTTCGTGTGTATATATATATATATACATATATATATAGTGGTCAAAAACAGGAAATACTAATCTATGGTGATGAAAAAAATAGTACTAACTTATGTGGGTATGTGTGGGATTGACTGGAAAGGTCATGGAGAAACTTTCAAGTATGATGGAAATATTTTATACTGTGACTTGGGTTTTATCTTATGCTGAGTATAATGCAATACAATAAAACTTACCAATATAAGCACATAATTTGGTAAGTTTTGAAAAATGTGCTAGATCCTATAACTATCATTACAATCATGACTTAGATCTTTCTGTTCTATATGGTGGTCAGCAGCTGCATGGGGTAGTGAGCACTTGATACTACAAATTGCTGTTAAGTGTAGAATACACTTTGGGTTTTAAAGATTTAGTACAAAAATGTAAAATACTCAGTAACTTTTACATTTGTTACATGTTGAAGTGATATTATTTTGTGTATATTGAGTTGCACAAAATATATTATTAAAATTAGTTAAATTCATTTCTTTTTTTTTTCTAATGTGGCTACTACAAAATTTACAATTCCATATGTGGCTTGCATTACAATTCTTTTTTTTTTTTTATTTTTAAAGATTTTATTTATTTATTTATGAGAGACACAGAGACCCAGGCAGAAGGAAAGCACATGCAGGGAGCACAATGTGGGAGGAGCACAATGCAGGGAGCACAATGTGGGATTCGATCCTGGAACTGCAGGATCACACCCTGAGCTCAACCACTGAGCCACCTAGACGTCCTTTGCATTACGATTCTAATGAGAAATGTTATAAGAACATTTAATGAAATTATTAAAATGGTTTGTTTTACCCATTATTTCCTATCTCTTACCCCCTGTATTATATGCGTGCCATGTATTTTACTTCTATATATGTTATAAACACTGCAATACATTGTTAATGTTTTTTTATATAAAGAGGTAGTTATATTTTATAGTGAATTTAAAAAATAAGCAATGTCTTTTGCAGCTAATTGCATAAGTCCTGGTTGGTTCCCCCAATATTTCTTCTGCCAAAAAAATTTTTAAACACATTTTGTGATACAGGTCTGCTGCTCCACACATTCTATTTGTCTAAAATGTCTTTATTTTGCTTTTACGTTTAAAAAATTACTTTTGCTGGCTATCAAATCTGAGTTTAACAGTTACTTATTTTAGCAGTTTAAATATATCACTTTGGGCACCTGGTTAGCTCAGTCAGTTAAGTCTCTGCCCTCAGCTCAGGTCATGATCTCAGGGTCCTGTGATGGAGCCCCACAACAGGGCTTCCCACTCAATAGGAAGCCTGTTTCTCCCTTTCCCTCTGCCTGCTTCTCCCCTGCTTCTGCTCTCTCTGTGTGTCAAATAAATAAATAAATAAATAAATAAATAAATAAATAAATATCACTTCATCATTTTAATTATTCCCTGTTCTTACCTTTTGTTCTCTGACTGCTTTTAGACTCTCTTTATCACTGGATAAAGTTTCATTTCAGTGTGCCTTTATGTGGTTTTATGTTTATTATGCTTTGGGTTCTTAGAGTTTCTAGGGTATTTGGTTTTATAGTTTCCATCAACTTCTTTTCATTTCTTTTTTTATTTCTTACTTTTCCTACGAGACTTTTCTTCTATTTCTTTTCTCTCTTCTCCTAAGAATTAAATTATGAATATATAGCACATTTAATATCATTTCTCAGGTCACTGATGGGCTAGTTGCTTTGTTTATATTCCTTTTCTATGTGCTTCATTTTGGGTAGTTTCTAAAGCCTGGTCTTTAAGTCTATTGATTTCTTTTTCAATATCTAACCATTGCTAATTTCATTGTTTTTTTTTTTTTCCTATTTCCAGCATTGAATTTTATCTTCCTAGAATTTCAATTTGTGTTTTTTTGTTTGTTTTTATTCACTTTACTCTCTTAACAGGTTTGTTTTCTCCTCACTTTTCTGAATATAGGGAACACATTCTATTTTTTTCTGGATCTGTTTTAAATAAAATTATAATCAGAAGTTACAATTTAAAAATTACTTAATCTTTATAATTTTTGCATTTGTTTGCATTGATTGAATTTTATCCTCATCATGGGTCATAATTTTCTACTTCCTACCAAGTCTGGAAATTTGGATGCTGAACAGTATAAATTTACATTTTTGGGTTCTTGGTATTACTGCATTCATATAAATAGTGTTGGCCTTTTTTGGCATGTAACTTAAGTTACTTGGAATTTGTTTAATACATCTGAGGTTTACTTTTAAGCTTTGCTGGTCCATGCAGAGCAGTCTTTAATCCAGAGCTAACTGAACTCTATTACTAAGGTGAATATTTTCTGAGAATTCTATCCAATGTCTTATTTATTGAGATTTTTCTGTTTTTGGCTGGTGGTAATACGAACTATTCCTAGCCATGTGGGAGATTTGGGAATTGTTCAGTTTTCTCTTCCCTGGAAGGTCTTCCCCTAACCTGTGTAACTTCCTTTAACACATGCATTGAGTAGTACTCAGCTGAAGAATTGAGGGATCTTCTTCAAGTCACTTTATCCTTCCCTCTGTGTATCAACTCCTCTCTATTATTGAGTCTGTCTCTCAAATTAAGACATCATGGCCTCCATAAATTTTGATCTATGTCTCCTCATGTTAATGACCACCATATTCTTTGTAGTTTTTCTCTCCCTCCATCGCAACCCCAAAAATGCTACCAGGAAGGAAGCTGAAGTGATCAGAGGGTTTACTTCATCTGTTTTCTGTTACTCAGGCATATGCTGCCTGTTGTCCAATATCTAAAAAATATGGTTTCTAATTTTTTTTAGGATTTTATTTCTTTATTTGACGGAGAGAGAGAGTACAAGCAGGGAGAGTTATGGGCAGAAGAGGTTGAGAAATAGGCTCCCCACTGAGCAGGGACCTGGATGCCAGGAGGGGCTCAATCTCAGAACCCTGGGATCATGACCTGAGCCCAAGGCAAATGTTTAATGCACTGAGGTACCCAGGTGCCCCTGAAAAATATGGTTTCTAATATTTTATCCAATTTTCCTGTTGTTTGAGGCAAAGACAGAGGATTTTTTACTTCATGCAGACCTAAAATTAAAATCAATAATTATCTTTTGATTGATTTGGTTCCATATTTATCAGATTATACACTCAGATACTATTTTTACAGATTTTATTCATTTATTCATGAGAGAGAAATAGATTGAGAGAGAGAGAGAGAGAGAGAGAGAGAAGGGGCGGGGAGGCAGGCTCCATGCAGGAAGCCGAATGTGGAACTCTATCCCAGGACTCCAGGATCACACCCTGGACCAAAGGTGGCACTAAACTGCTGAACCACCCAGGGATCCCAGGTACTATTTTTAAGAGACTCAGAAATTCTTATTAATTGATGCAGAGAATGCAGAAAAAATGTGCCCCGAAAACTTTGTAAACATTGAAGAGAGAACCATGAAAAGAAATAAAAACTTGAAAAATAAGCTGGTAAATATTTAAATATTTGCATGGATAATTTATCAGCTTGTCACTAGGCAAAATTTTGGATTCAATATTAGGAAGTGCCTTTTGAGAGTAGAGATTGTTAAGAGGTAATGTAGGTTACTAAGAAAAGTTGTTCTAATGTTATTTTTGCCTAGAAATAAGGAAGAAACTTTTCTTCCATAAATCTTTTAAATAAAGTTTTCTGGAAGAATAAGGCTGAACAAGATAAATGAATTTTGTTCAATTTCTCTATTTTTGTAACATGCGTTCTCTCAGTCATCTAAAAATGCTTAATCAGCTAATTTCTATTTTCACTGATTAGCTTTCACTGTGCCTGACTCACTAAATAATCCAGTCACCATCTACACATTGAGAATGATGAATCATGACACATACTCTTTCTACTCCTCTTCTTCTCCAAGATCTTGTTTTCATCAAAGTCTTCTGCATGAAAAAAATAACTTATTTATCAAGGTAGGACATTATATAAAATTCCAGTGAAAATGAATATTCTGTATGATTGAAACTTACGTCTGTTTATCCACACTCTAAAATGTTAAGCAGCTGCATTTTGCATCTTATTTTGTTTGATTCTTAAAGACAATGCTATTTGATATCCGTGGTATCAGAGTTACTCATCTGTGAACACAAAAAGCTGTATAATATTCTCACATACAGTGTGTGGAGCTCTTGATTCCTTTCCAGAGGGCTAAGATTATGGAAATTAGGTTTCTGGATGAATGTCTAATTACTGCTGAGGTGAATGCCTATGAAACTATATGCAGTGTTTCTATCAAGGAAACTAAGGATGATATTAAAAGTTATATTCATTAATTCATGTGTTCAATAAATATTTATTGCATACTTAGTATGCTTCAGAGACTGTACATCTGAGTATGTAATGATAAATATAAATACCAATTCTAAATAGTGAGGCTTGGTTAACATTAATATCCTTATTCTCTGCATTTAATTTTCCATAATGGGTCAGCTACAGTGTATTTGATATGTGGTAGTAAAACTGAATATTTCGTCAAGAACTCTTTACTACTCTAATTTACCATATTTGCTCTTCTAATCCTAGGTATAAATTATCGAAGGGCTTGCAGTTCTGGGTAGTTTTGAAATATAAATTTAAACAGTGATAGTTTACCCAATATGGCTTTAAAAATAAGCATGATTAATCTTAACTGCAGCACAAATGAAGCCTCACTTTTCATTTTCCTAAACCTCTAACTTTGCTTTTGTTCTTTGGATAGTATGATTGAGTCCTAACATCACTACTAGAGTAATACCAATGAGTGAAGGTGGTTGTTATGTCTACAATAAAAGGGAAGACTCCGAGAGAAGCTTATTTCAGCAAACCCCCTCCTACAGATGTGATCTGGTTTATGGTGGCTATCTGGCATTGCACATTTTTTACTACAAGTCTCAAGAAAACATCTTGATAGAGTATTTCTGTAAGTAGTTTCAAAGGATTATTTATGACTCTGCAAGGATGCCAGATTGCCTCATTTTCAGACAATTAAAACAGGACTTTAGGCAGCCATTATTTGCATCTCTAGGAGAAAAACCCATTAGCACAAGGCCGGGGGATCATCGGGGCCTGGAGAAGCTACCTTGAATAATAATCCTGGACCCCAGTACACTCAAACAAGCAGAGCCACTGATGCCTGTTAGAGCAGTCTGCATGTAGACGGGCACAGAAACAGAAGATGGGAGTCTTTTAGGATAATGACTAATATATTTTTTATGAGGCAGACTGAAATAAGGCTCCAGAGAGAGCGACAGAAGACTGATCAGAAAGAGTAAAACTGGTGACAAGAAGATTGGAAAGTGGAATTCATTGTAAAACATATAAATCATGGGGAAATCTGTGCAGAGAAACAGACTAAACTCCAGAAATCCAGATTTTGCTAGAGGTCAGCTTAATGAATTATCAATGTGAATACTTAAAATCTTTAATATTTTACCACATATGGGAGAAGACCAGTTGTTGACTAGAAAGAAAATATCATCTCTTTGTCAGGAGTTCAGCATCGTATTAGGAAATATCCCCTAGCAGATTTGAAATAAAGAAGATAGGAAGAATTCTTTCAAAAGAATACTTTAAAAAAATCAACAGTTCTTGGTCTCTGTGTTAGCAAATAACATACAAACTGATCCATTCTCACAGTTGATATTGACACCGATATTCCCACTTCTTGAGATAGATTTAACTAATGTTAGATGAAATGCAACCAAAGTTTTTTAAGAGTCAAGGGCTAGGTGTTCTAGTATGGATAGACATGGTGAGGAGGACAGATATACTGAGGAAACCATTTTTCTTCTTTTTAAAAAATGTCCCTGTTCTTGGCCTAGCCACCTCTTCTCACATGAAGTTCTACAAATAAACTATTCCCAAATCTGCTATGTTCAGGGACTATGCCAGGTACTGGAAAAACAAAAATATTAAAAATTTGGTCTTTTTCCTCAAAGAGCTCATAAATGAGGAAACAAAGAGTGGAAATTGTGTCTGATAAGTACAATGCATGTCTTAGGTTTCTATGCCAGCAATATATAGGTGAAATATGAGATAATTACATTAAATTTCCTTCTTCATGAGTTGGAATACTTGCCTGAAGAAACAGAATGCTAGAAAATTTCATCCGTTCAATCCCCCTAGCCCAAATACAAATGTAAAATTAAGCTTAAAAGACAAGTGTTGTTTATTTCTAACAAAATTTAGAGAAAATGTGACAACTTACAAAGCTATTTATTCTAAAGACTACATATACTTTTTAATTAGGAATACTCACCTAAATCCCATCTTCTATAACAGGTTCATTTCATGCTGTTCAAACTTCATTAAAAAAAAAAAAAAAAGGCAAAATGAACAAACCAACAAAACACTTGATTACTGCTGCAACATAGATCGAATAGGATTTTATAAATAGTTTTTAGGGTGTTTTCATGGACATTTAAAATTCTAATAACAAGCATCTCACTAGCAAAAGAGTATATATATTAGTTTTTCTATTCTGAAACAATGTAATATAAGCTATATGTATAGTATATGCACAATATATACTCATATCCAAATATGTATATCTTTATGCATACACATATATACACAGACATATTTATGAAATAGAAGGCTGACTTAGAAAACTAATGAAGTTATTGTTCTTACCTATCAAAATTCAAGGGACATACTTCATAGAACTAGAACAAATAATTCTAAAATTTGTATGGAACCACAAAAGATCCTGCAAGGCAGAAGTAATCTTGAGAAAAAACAAACATGGAGATATTGTGTTCTCTGAGTTCTCTTTTTTCTTAAGATTGTATTTATTTATTCATGAGAAACATAGGCAGAGACATAGGAAGAAGCAGGCTCCTCGAGGGGAGCCCGATGCAGGACTTGATCCCAGGACCCTGGGATCAGACCCTGAGCTGAAGGCAGATGCTCAACCACTGAACCACACAGGTGTCCCACGTTCCCTGATTTCAAACTACACAAGAAGGCTACAGTAATCAAAACAGTATGGTATTGGTACAAAAACAGACACGTAGATAAATAGAACAGAATTGAGAGCTCAGAGATAAACATATACATATAATCGGTTAATCTATGACAAGGGAGCCAAGAATATATAATAGAGAAAAAGCAATTTTTTTTAATAAGTGTTGGGAAAAGTGGACAGTTATATGCAAAAGAATAAAATTTGATTACAATCTTACAACATACACAAAAACTAACTGAAAATAGATAAAAGATTTGAATGTAAATCCTGAAACCATAAAAGTCCATGGGTGGTAAACTCCTTGACATCAGTCTTAGCAACATATTTGTGGATCTGTCTCCAAAATTAAGGGAAACAAAAGTAAAAGAAAATATATGAGACTACATCAAACTAAAAAAGCTTCTACATAGCAAAGGAAACCTTCATCATAACAAAAAGGTAATCTACTAATTGAGTGAAGATATTTGCAAGGCATAGATTCAATTATGGGTTAATATCTAAAATATATAAGAAATTCATACAATTCAACACATAAATAGACATTTTTCCACACAGATAGCCAACAGACACAATTAAAAGATGCTCAATATCACCAATCTTCAGGGAAATGCAAATCAAAACCACAACATGATATCACCTTATACCTATCAGAATGCCTCTTATAAAAAAGACAAGAAATAAGTGTTGAAAGGATGTGGAGAAAGAAGAACCCTTGTACTCTATGGGTGGGAATGTAAATTGGTACAGGCACAGTGCAAAACAATATGGAGGTTCCTCAAAAATTTAAGTAGAGGTATCATATGATCCAATAATTCCACTTCTAGGTATTTACCTGAAGAATACAAAAACATTAATTTGAAAGGATATATGCACCCCTATGTTTATTGCGTCATTATTCTCAATAGCCAAGATACAGAGACAACATAGTGTCCATTGATAGATGCATGGATAAGGAAGATGTGGTATTCATATACTCAGTGGAATACTATGCGGCCATAAAAGAGGATGGGATCTTGCCATTGAAGATGATGTGGAAGACCTAGAGGGTATTATGCTATGTGAAGTAAGTGAGACTGAGTAAGAGAAACACCATATGATGTCACTCATAGGTGGAATCTAAAAACAAAGCAAATCAATAAACAAAAAATGAGTAAAACAGAACAAAACAAATGAATAAACAATCAAACAAAAGGCAGAATCAGATTATAAATACAGAGAACAAACTGGTGTTTGCCAGAGGGGTGGTAGGTGGGGGAGATGAACAAAATGCTTGAGTTAAGTAGGAGATACAGGCTTCTAGTTATAGAATGAATAAGTAACAGGAATAAAAGACTCAGCACAGGGAACACAGTCAGTGATATTATAATGGAATTGTATGGTGACAGATGGTAACTACACTTGTGGTGAACATAGGATCAGGTGCAGAGAGGGTGAATCACTATGTTGTATGCCTGAAACCAGTGTAACATTACACATCAACTATACTCGAGAAAAAAAAATGAGAACAAAGTATATATAAAATGAGATGGCTTAAGCAGCTGGGTTTTTTTAACTGAACCCATAGACTGCAATTCTCCATGTTTTCCTATTCCTTTTTCAGTTTCTAACCTCAAACCCTTTAAAAAAACACACTTCTGCCTTTTTGATGTCAACCACTAAAACAAACCTGTTGAACTCTGTACAGCTTCTAGAAAAAATAGTACATTTTATTACTTAGAGGTAGTAATATAAATCCAAATATTTTGCCTCTAACATCAAGGCTCAGAAGATTTTATCAAGAGGACTGCTGATATCCTGATCTCCATTCTATACTAAGCAGGGCATATTGAATATGAATAGCACTAGGAGAGGGAACAGCAAAAGCCAGAGAATTAGATCCCAGTGGGAACTGCAGGCCCAGGCAAGCAAGATCCAGAATCAAAGAAAAAAAATAATGGAACAGACCTTAATCAGCTCGCATCATAGAGAAAAAGGAAACTTCTCTTTCAGACTTGTTTTATAGTCAAACTGTGCCTGAGTGGCAGGGCCTGTGTGCCTGTGGCTTAAGAGAATTCTAACAGGTGCCCTACAGGTGCTGCTGTTGTAACATAAAAGAGAACAGGTGTAGGTATTAGAGTCCGGTTTCTAATTTTACCACTTGTTCGCCATAAATTTAGAAAACCATTAATCACAATCAGCTTATTATTTTTCAACAGGCCAATATCGCACCAGATTGTCATGACAATCGAGGGGAATACTGAAAGTAAAATACGCTATGAGAGTTTAGTACATTCTTTGTCTTCTCTTCTAATAATATATAGAAGAGGATTGGGATTTTCAGGTGCCTCCTATATAGCCACTAGTTGCTGACTTATTGATGTGCTTAGAAACATTCAAAATGTTGTGTTAGAGAAAGAAAGGATGCCATAGGTACACAGAATCTGGTTACAAAGACGGAGCATCTGGGATGGATTGCTACATCATCCAGTATGATAATTCCTTATTTGTTCCCCAACTTTTGTGGATTTCACATTTGTGATTAAAGGGATAAGAAAGTGGTTTAGAAACAAGGAGAGCTGCTCAGCACAAGAATACTTGCCTCATCTTGCCACCAACTTGCTTGCACCCCTCATGCGATCTCTGTGGTTCTTGATCCTCCTTATATAATATACCTCAGTACCTCACCTTCTGCTGCTATAGGTAAGAAAAATAAATTTTTGTTTAAATGTCATCTTAAGTAAATTAGTGTGTATAAGCATGATCTGTATAATTACAGCAGTTAGTAATTAGTGTAAATAGAGATCATGTCACAACTAGCAAACATCATTAAGGCATTCAAGTGTAGAAAAGCCTGTATTTTTTGCAAGAAAATAAGGTGCCTTAGATGACTTCCCCAGTCGCCTTTTAGATCATACTTGACATCAAATATGTTGTATTTCATAGCTGGTAAAAATGATTGAACAAAATTTTTCTTAGGAGTATTTTTCTTCACAAATTTTATTTTATTTTTTTTTCTTCACAAATTTTAAATAATTTTTAAAATCCAGAAAAATAAAATGGTAAAGACATGAACTTTTCTTCTTTCTCTCTTCTTGTTTCCATGTGAAAAAACTGTCTATCACTTATACTGTCTCTTGGAGGGAAGTTTTATTATGGTTTGACCCTTCGTAAGGCCCTAATGGAAACTGACTTTTTGTGTTTATCATTCACTATCTTATATTGCTATTAAAATGTATGAATATGAAATGTTTCTACCTACCCTACAAGCTCTTTTGGATATGGAAACATTATACTTTTTCATTCCTTATGCTCACAGCCCCAAATCTGATAACTTTCAAGTATCTAGTAGTTGTTGAGTCAATTATAAAAGCTGAGTAAAATGTTTTTATACTAGTAGTAATTATTTAAATAAGTTTAACTTGTTTCAATAGATTAAATCTATATAATCAAAGAATAACAATTACTTATTCAGCATTTTAAAGTATAGAAAAATATTTTACACTAACCCTTTGTCTTTATGACTGCTTCTTGAGGAAATTATACAACTGAGGTAAAAACTCAGAGAAATTAGTCAATGTAAAATTATAGCATGTCATTCAGAATGCAACTGATGGAGGTACAAATTAAATTCAAGAACTTCAGCTATTGAATACCTAAAATTCTGATCTATTTAACTACACATTAACTATATTTAAAAAAAAACATGTGAAATAGGATTTATTTTTTAAAAAGTAAACCTAAGTAGCTTTGCGAACAATAAATACATCTTTGAAAGAACAGTTTTTCAGGAAAACATATATGTTTGGTTCTCATTATTCATTGTAGTTATGTTCTGTAAAGTTGCTGCCAACACTGAATTAACAAATACTGAATCATTGCTCCATGAAAAACTGCAGGGTTAGATGCCTACAAGCCATGGCCACAACATTTTTGCACACAGAACTGTTTTACATGTCTTTTGTTTAAAGACACCTTGTTTAATACATATTGTTGATTCATTAACATCGAACCCACAGTCAACAGCACTATAGGTCATGCCTGAACAAAGCTTGTCATACATACTCTCAGGCACATTACAACCTTTTGTAATTAGGAACAGTAGACAGCAAGCACTCAACACTCTGCTCGGTGGCCATCTCACACAGCAACATCAATAATAAAATATGAAAATATGAAAAATAACATGGCAATAAGCCCACAAAAGGTGCACTTATTTATAGTGTGAGGATCAAAGCAAGAAGGCAAACTATCTCCTGATTTGATCTTAGCTGGGAAAGCACATTTCCCAGTGATTCACATTTCTTACCTCTCTGGACTTAATCATATCTTAAAATCACTGTGAAAGTATCATAAGCATTGATTTGGGAGGTCACAAATAAATTTTAGTCTGTAGGCAGATTTGTAAACACAGAATCCATGAAATAATGAGAATCAACTGTATTAAATTCCCAAACAAGAAATATTGTGCTATGCATTAAAGAAGGTGAATAAGATATTACTGCTGATTTTGAAAGGTTCAATGTCTGTCTGGAGAGATGGAATATCAACAGGTAATGCCAGTTCAATGAGATTGTGTTCTTATCGCTGGAGAATCATGAAGGAGGAAACAAGTTGATCTTTAGTTTGCATGTGACTATGTCCTTCAATATTACAAATATGGAATATTACAAGTATTACAAATATGGTCAATTCCCACTGTAATTCTTACCCCCCCCTTTTTTTATTTATTCATGAGAGACACAGAGAGAGATAGAGTCATAGGCAGAGGGAGAAGCAGGCTCCCCGCAGGGAACTCCAGGATCATGCCAGGAGCAGAAGGCAGACGCTCAACCACTGAGCCATCCAGGCTTCCCTCATTACCACTTTTATTTAATTTATGAACTAGCTCTTCATTGTTGATAAGAAAGAAATCTCGAAAAGTACTGCTTTGTTTCTGTATCCCTTGGTGCTCAGTAAAGCAAATAAAGGCTTCATGGAAATTTGAATTTAGAAAAGTAAAACATCTCATATCTCTGAATTACATACCACCCCTATTCATTTATCCACTGAACTGGTTCTATAAGCATTATTAGAAAAAAAAAATGCCAATACCCTCTTTCTCTATGGAAGGCAGTGGTACACTAGTACAATATAATTACTTGCTTCTTCAGCGCATATCCAAATGAAGTCTATGTTCTTCTATAAAGCCTAAAATTTCTTACCTTTCTCAAGTTTGCACTTGATTATATTTCTTTGGTTAACATAGTGCTTTCTAAAAATAACTGTATTTTAATGATTCATATCTGAAATCTAATCTCATAAATTTTAATAGATTTTATACTTGTATACATGGAAATCTATAATTCCAATTTTGTTTCCCAATTTTCTGGCCTGGGGCTGTACCCTGAAAAATAAAGTGCAATTATTTTGTTATGCTGCATTTTTCCTGTGATATACTTATTTTACTCCAGGACCTCTTTTTTTCTTTCTTTTCTTTTCTTTTCTCTTCTTTTCTTTTCTTTTCTTTTCTTTTCTTTTCTTTTCTTTCTTTCTTTCTTTCTTTCTTTCTTTTCTTTCTTTCTTCTTTCTTTCTTCTTTCTTTCTTCTTTCCTTTTTCTTTCCTTCCTTTCTCCTTCCTTCCTTCAATTTTCTCAGAGAATTGTTTTTCCCTCCAATTCATCCTTTATATTCTCCACCCCATCTACAACAAAACAATCAACAACCTTCATAACTATATAAAACTCTGTTGTGTAAGTAAATAAGACTGGATCTTAATTATCTTCAGCAGAGCTCTGTCTTTTGTTAGGAACCTCTCATTCATTTAATCTTGCCCTTAACACCAGTGCCTTAGGTGGCAAAATATGGTTCAAGCTCATTGCTTCCTATTAATCATGTTTAAATTTCACAGTTAACCATGGACCCCTTTTGGTCTGTTCCAATTTTAAGTTGCTTCTCATATTACAATTGTGTAGATTTCCTTTTCTTACATTTTTCTATATCTAATAAATTAGCTCTTTATTTCCACTGCTCTGCAATAAAACCTCTCTGAGTTTGCAGTCTTTGAATTTGAAATTAACCTTCAGCTATTATTTGAAAAGTATTTATTTAGGTGAATTTGAAATACATCTTTACTTTCTGTACTAGAACACTGAACCTTCAAAGGAAACTATTTTACCCGAAGTCTGTATGTTACCTAAAGTACTTTGAACATGACACCCCTCATTAACCCAACAGTGCTGTCACTTGACCTCATTCACTTGTTGAAATGGGATTTATTTTGGTCAGAACTGAAGTTCTTTTAATTGATATTTACATAAATTTTCAATTCTATTTGATCTCCAGTGATCACTTCTGTGGCACAGAAAGAGATTATGTACTTTAGGGAAGTTTGTTCTGTAAAACCTCACAGATTATTTACTAGTGCTCTCTCATTTAGAAAATTGTTTGAGGATGTGTCGGTAGCAAAAAATATATTAATATTTTATAGTTTTGTATCATTAGAGGAAATAGAAGCTTTTAAAATATCATCTTATTAATCAGTTGATCTTTCCCCTCAATAATTAGCTTTTTCAATTTACTTCTAAAATTACTGGTTATGGTACTTTCAGGTAGTATAAAGTAAAATTCATTTATTAGAAAAATGACATTTGAAAATAATAGATTTTTTTCTTATACTGAATTCAATTCTCTCAACACCCTTGGTGGCTAATTCATTGCTACTATCATTTAAAACTTTGATCTTCTCATTTTTAATGTTTAAAATTGAGATAATTAGAAATTACATGATAATGACTAATTAGAATATGAACAGCACTATGCCTGAAGCACAAATAATGAGTAGGAATGTGTTGAATTTTTTTAATGTTTGGAATTATATTGGTATTTGAGAAATGCAATTATCATTTTCAATAACAATTCTGTTCATGCAAAGAAGTTTTAAAACAGAATTGCAGCTAGAGACCTCCAAATCTGTACAAATATGTTAAATTCTCACTTATGTCCTTTTAATTTTGATATATATAAACTGTGAATTTGAAGCTGAGATTTTTGTCTATTTATAAAAAGAACATTTGGGGTTACATTAAAATATGTATCACATCTCATTTTTAAAATATATTAGACACCAGGCTAATTCATTATGGGCCAGTTGGTTGGCACTGGTGTGGCTACTCAATGAATATTCTAAATATAACTTTAGCCCAAAGTCATTTGGTGAGAGTCAATTGTCAGAACTTCAATTTAGTTACCCTCTCACCAAACTTTGAACTAAGGTTGTATTTATAGCAGTTATATTACATATTTATGTGGAGAGGTATTTTGATAAAATTGTAATAGGAATATAGAAAGATTTTTGGATGAATTATTAGTTATTAATAAGGATGGCTTGGGTACTGCAGTTGGGTCATGATGATTTTGCTAATAACTTAAAGTTTAAGTAGGCAGATTTTTATTAGCTCTGGGTCAAGAGCAAACTCATTGGAAGAACTTTATAAAATTAATTGTACAAACACCTCAGTTATTTCTAATTTAGAATAGCTCAACTTTCTAGCTTTTTCATATGGTATCTTTTTTATCTTTCCAACTTCAGTTAAGGTCATAAAATACAACTGGAATTATTTTAGGAAAAAAAAGTGAGACTTTAAACTCCAGATAATTTGATGTACATAGAAAAGCTAGATAATTTATAAAATATCCATAATATATTGCAATAATCCATAAAAACATATACTAAGACTTGTGTAAAATATCTATATAAGCATTTGCAAATAAACTTTAATTATACAGAATGACGTAGCTTTAGTTTGTCTATATATGAATCTCAAAATTAAGAAGAGTATTTTCCATATTGGCCAGATGACATTGTTTCACAGCCCATTTCAATTGGAAAATTGGCCACATTGCCTAAGTCGTTTGAACATGAAGAATTATCATGAACCTAAAAACAATGAAACACAGAATGTGTGTGATAGAGCAAACTGAGGAAGAAATGATAACACCACCACTTTTGATTTCTCACTAAGTTTTGGCTGCAAGAAAGGAGAAAAAAGATGCCAAATGTAAGAGACTTACTATGCTATAATCATGGTCAGAGCTATTACAAGGCTCATTGGAAGTTACTACATTTTCTTGGAATTGTAAACATTTGGATTTCTATAACATATGCCTACTTAGTGTGAATTTTTGAAGACATGGCATGTCAATGATAACATACTGAACAAATTGTCTATTCAGCTTCACTGCTGTAATGAACAGAGGAAATCAGATTGATAACCTAGATAGCAGGTTTATCTCACACCCCAGACCAAGTCATTAAAACTATGGGTCTAAAAAGTAGCAATACCTTAGAGAAGTACTGGAAAACAAGGAAGGATCTACAAAAAAATATATAGATATCAATAGGGTCCCTGAATAAAATTAGTAATATCTAATGGAAAAATACAAATTATCTAAGTTTATTCATGAATCAAGAAAAAACATCTGTATAGCATAATAATCATGGGGGGAAAATATAGTTCATGTTTTATGCAATATATATACATTAGTCCCAAAAGGTTATGTGGCTGAGTTTTACAAAACTTTGAAGGGACAGAAAATTCATGTGTTATATAAACTCTTCCAGAAAAACAAGGGAATCTGCTCTATTGTAGGGCATATGAAACTTCAGCATGATGAGTCAAAACCAAATTACTGTCTCTCTATATACACTTTCATAATCAATTAATAAAAATTGTTATTTCATAGTTACCCACCAACACTTGGTATTATACTCGTTTATCAGCAGGAAAAAGACAAAAAATATATCTTGTTATTTAAATTTGTATTTGCCTAAATTCTAGACAGATTGAGAATCTATTCATGTTTATTAGTGATTACTTTTATAAATATGGATAAATCTTGAATACAACAGTATACTATAATATAGTTCATACACACATGTACTATATTGTTGAGTAGTTAAAAAACCTGTAGCAATGATAGTCACCAAATTCTGCATCATGACTACCTTCTGGGATGGCTTAAGCTAGAGTGAGCTTAAACTATAATTGAGTAGATTAGATTTTTCTTCCAAAAAATTTATTCCCTTATTCCCATGACATCTATGAAAAGAGTAAGTTCAGCCACCCTATTGATTTGGAGCTGATCTATGTGATTTGTTTTGAGCAGTAAAATATGGATTAAAGTGAAAGTATATTACCCCTGAGGAGAAATCCCGTATTTCCACTCACCTCTCTGGAAGCTTCCATTTCCTTCATGAAAAGTAACAGGTCCCAGTTTCTGCTGTCACTCAACCAAAGCCCAAAATTGGTACAAATGGAATGGACCCAAACTCAATGAAGCCTTTATGAGAGCTGACCAAACCATCCCTTGGACACATGAGTGAGAAATCCATATTATATAAACTGCAAATCAATGGGAAAAAACGACAAAGGATATAAACAAATATATTATGGAAGACAAATATAAATGAGCATCATAAGAAAGATGCTCAAATTTGTTAGGAAAATACAGAGAAAAAAACCAGAGAGGTTATAATTAAAGTGTCAAATAAAGCAGCACTTTTCTCTTACTAGATTGATAAAAATTAATAGGTTGCTCATATATAGTCTTAAGGTATGGAATATTGAGCATCACCCACCTTTGCTAGAAATGTTAATTATTATAGCATTTTTGGAACACAATTTAACAGTATCTATTAACTTAAAAATACATAAGTATAGAGCCTCAGATTTTCCACTTCTACAGATCTATTACAGAAATATTTTTTGCACATACAAGGAGAGTCATGCAAAACTCTATTTATTGCAGCAGTGCTGCTGAGAAGTTAAATATACCTTCCTGTCCCCATTGTTTAACAATATCCAGAATAGTTAAAATAACCTAGATCCTTGCTCCAGGAAATAAAACTAATAATTAATTATAATAATAATACTCATCAGGAATAACATTTCTTGTCAAAACTTGCTTCCAGTACCTCACTTCTCTGTTCCCATCAATCCAAAAGTGTTATACTATAAATGCTACTCAGTTCTTCACCATGTAAGTCATCCTGCCCAAACCTTACAATCATGATTCCCTTTTCCTGGACATCCCTAAGACCATGCAAACTTGATATTCTCTCTTATTGCAGTCGATCTAATTAACCTACCATTGCCTAGTTACAGATTTCCCTGGTGGTCTTTTGTGAGCTGAAAGCCAACATTTGAAATTGTAGTACCAAACTATACAAAATAGCAGTAAAGAGCACGGTTCTGGAGTCAGATTTCCTGAAGTTGAATCCTGAAACCACATCTTACTAGCAGTGTGACCTTGAGGAAATAATATTCCTGGTCCTTGCCTGTAAAGTAGGGACAATAACAGAAATTATTTATTGAATTCTTGTGGAAAATATATTATTTAATTTACTTAGAGCATTTAAGGTGAGGGCACAGAGTAAAGCCTCAAAAAGTGTTAAGTATATAAAAAAAAGTATCAGATATAAACAACAATAAGTAAATAAATCACCTAAATCAAGTAAATAAATGACCTAAATCTCTATCAATAGAATGACTAAAAAAATCTGTAATACATTTTTATGTACAGTTTTTTTTAAAAAGATTAATATCAAAATCTTGATATTGAGAATTCAAATTGTGACATGAAACATATGTGACTACTTAAGTAAAATTATAGGTACATAGTTTATATTTAATCAGTATATAAATTTGTTTTTGGAGGATGTCATCAAACCAATACTGTTCATTTCTGGGGAAAAGAATTGGATTGCAGATTATTAAAAAGGATTGTAGCCTTTTATTCCCCTCCCCAAAATATTCATGTATTAGTGATTTTTCTTACAAAGGAAATATGTGATGATGATGATTTTTAATGATGATTTTTTAATATTGTGGTGATAAAAAATTATAGGCATAGCATACAGAATTGTAAAAACATATATAAAATGCCTACCTTTTGCACTGAAACTTTCAAGTAATTTATAAATGAATATACGAAATACTTTCAAATACTGCTCTATTTACAATTTTTGAATAGTGACTTCAGGAAAGAGGCTAAGCAGATGTTTTTACTGAAGCATAAGCAACTTTGAATCATGAAGTGAGGAGTAATTCCTTAACCAATGAAAATGTCAAGAAGAGTTTAGGTAGGCAAATATCATCCTGCCCAGATGGTTAGATTGAATATTGCTTCATTTAATTTTTGGCAAATTGATCCATTTTGTTTTAGTGAATACATTTTTAGAAATCATAGGATATTTTACATTAGCTCAGAAGGAAATATTTCCCTCAATAAAACCAAGCAGCATATTTTATCTGGTCTTTACTCAGAACAAAAAGAAAGAAATTTCGATCACTGAGATTTAAGGATTAAAACAGAACTCCCTCCTATACAACTTTTACAAGTTATCAACCAAATATAGTTTAACACCATGTTGTGAATCACATCTATTCTCAAAGTCAGTTTAAATAGATTTCTTTACAATTTTGTTTTTAAAAGTGATAATTTATTGCTTCAGAGTGTACAAATCTCATTCAGAAATTTCTCTGACTGGAATGCCTGGGTGGCTCAGTTGGCTAAGTGCCCCACTCTTGAATTGGCTCAAATCACAAACTCCCAGTGATAGGATTGAGTCCCATGTCAGGCTCTGTGTTGAGTAGGGAGTCTGATTGGGATTCACTCTCCCTCTCCCTCTGCCCCTCCCTCCCAAGCTCTCTCTTTCTGAAAATAAATGGATAAATCTTAAGGGGGGGGAAAAAAAAAAGGAATTTGTCTGGCTGATAAATATAGGTGGATGGACAGCTCGGGTGGCTCAGTGGTTTAGAGCGCCTTCTGCCCAGGGCCTGATCCTACAGACCTGGGATCCAGTCCCACGTCAGGCTCCCTGCAGGGAGCCTGCTTCTCTCTCTGCCTCTGCCTGTGTCTCTGCCTCTCTCTCTCTCTCTCTCTCTGTGTCTCTCATGAATAAATAAAATGTTTAAAATAAATAAGTAAA
Source organism: Vulpes vulpes (assembly GCF_048418805.1). Taxonomy (NCBI): domain Eukaryota; kingdom Metazoa; phylum Chordata; class Mammalia; order Carnivora; family Canidae; genus Vulpes; species Vulpes vulpes. The sequence continues at coordinate 24,739,222 of NC_132784.1, read as the reverse complement.
TAAGTAAATAAGTAAATAAATAAATAAATAAATAAATAAAATAAAATAAAAAATAGGTGTTACCACTAAAACACATTTACAAAGACAATGAATTTCAGAAAAAGAATACCGACCAGGGGACATTAAGTACTATATTTTATTCTGCTAATTATTAGCTCTAATATGTAATTCATGCTCTTTTCAGTAATTGGCACATAGGATTATATTAGTTTATGGAGTATAGCATAATGATTTGCTATATGTATATAACGTGAAATGATTAACACAGTAACTATAGTCACCATGCTGTACATTGCCTTTCCAAGACTTATTTATCTTAGAACTGGAAATTTGTACCTTTTGACAACCTTTACCCATTTCTCACGCAGGCCACCCTCCCAATTCTGACAACCATTGATCTGTTTTCTGTTTTATGAGTCGAGGTTCTACAAATAAGTGTGATCATACAGAATTAGTGTTTCTCTGTCTGACGTATTTCACTTAGCATATGCTCTTGAGGTTCATCCATGTTGTCAAAAATGGCAGTATTTCCTCCTTTTCACAGTGGAATAATAATCGTAATCATATTTTCTTATCCACTCATCCACTGATGAACACTTCGGTTGTTTCTATGTCTTGGCTATTATAAATAATGATTTGATGAACACAGGGGTACGGATATCTCTTCCAGATATGACTTTGTTTCCTTCAAATATACCCAGAAATGGAATCGCTAGATCATATGGTAGTTCTATTTTAATTTTTTGAGGAACTTCCATACTGTCTTCCATAGTGGATACACCAACTAACATCCCTACAACATGTTGTTCACAAAAGGTTTCCTTTTCTCAGCTTTCTCCACTTTTCTCCCTATCAACAGTTGTTATCTCTTCTTTTGATAACAGGTACTCACTGATATCTCACTGTAGTTTGATTTGCATTTCCATGATGACTAGTGATATTGGACACCTTTTTATGTCCTTATTGCCCGTTTTTATGTCTTCTTTGGGAAAATGAACATTCAGATCCTCTATTCATTTTCTAATCAAATACTAGTTTTTGTTATTGAATTATATGAGCTTTTTGTACATTTTAGATGTTAACTCCTTATCAGATAGATGATTTGCAAATATCTTCTCTCATTCTGTAGGTTGCCTTTTCATTTTGTTGACGGTTTACTTTATTGCACAGAATCTTTTAAGTTTGATGTGATCCCCCTCATTTTTATTTTTTGATATTTTTGGTTGTGGTCTCAAATCCAAAAACACCATTTACAAGACCAATGTCAAGGAGCTTACCACATTTTTTTCTTTTAGGTGTTTATGGTGTAGGTCTTTTATTCAAATCTTTAATCCATTTTGAGTTAATTTTATGTATGGTGTAAGATAGTGATCCAGTTTCATTCTTTGGCATGTGGCTCTCCATTTTTCCCACCTCCCCCATTTATTGAAGAGACTATCCTTTCTCCACTGTATAGCCTTGGTTCTTTGTCATAAATTAATCGATCATACATTAATGGGTTAATTAATGGGTTTGTTTCTGAGTTCTCTGTTCTGTTCCATTGATCTACATGCCTTTCTATCCTATACTACTAATCCAGTGTCTACTTTCATGCCAATGCCATACAGCTTTGATTACATAGCCTTGTAATACAGATTGAAATCAGAAAGTTTGATGCCTCTGGTTTGTTCTTCTTTCTTAAGATTGCTTTGGCTATATGAGGTCTTTTGTGGCTCCATACAAATTTTAGAATTGTTTGTCCATTTCTATAAAAAATGCTATTGGAATTTTGATAGAGATTGACTTGAGTAGTATAGACATTTTAACTCTTCCAAACCCTCAACCTGAAATGTCTTTCCATTTATTTGTGTCTTCCTCAATTCCTGTCATTGATGTGTTAGAGTTTTTAGTGTACAGATCTTTTACCTCCTCAGTTACACTAATTCCTAGGTATTTTATTCTTTTTGATGAAGTATAAATGGGATTACTTAATTACTTTAATTTTTCTTTCTGATAGTTTGCCCTTAGTGTATAGAAACACAATGGATTTTTTGTATATTGATTTTGTATCTTACAACTTTACTGAATTCAGTTATTAGTTCTATAGTTTTTTATGGAGTTTTGGGGTTTTTTTAATAAATGATAATATTGTCATTCCTTAAACAGAGACAGTTTCACTTCTTTACAGTTTGGATGTCTTTTATTCATTTTTATGTCTAATTGTTCTGGTTAGGACTTCTTCTTAAGATTTATTTATTTATTATTTGAGAGGAAAAGAAAGAAATAGAGACAGAAAAATCTCAAGCAGACTCCCTGCTGAGCATGGAGCCTGATGCAGGGTTTGATCTCACGACCCTGAGATATGACCTGAGCTAAAATCAAGAGTCAGGCACTTACCCAGCACCCCCTGGTTAGAACTTCTAATACCATGTTGAATAAAAGTGGCAAGAGGGGCATCATTGTCTTATTCTTGATCTTAGAGAAAAAGCTTTCAACTTTTCTCCACTGAGTATGATATTAGCTGTGGGCTTGCCATATATAGCCTTTATCATGCTAACATAGTTTCTTCTGCATACTTAGTTTGCTGAAAGTTAATATCATGAAGGGATGTTTAAATTTTGTCAATTTTTTTTGTATCTATTGAGATAATCACGTAATTTTTAACCTTCATTTAGTTCATGTGGTGTATCACATTGATTTGTGTTTCTCGAACCTTGCTTATATCCCTACAATAGTTCCCAATTCTTGCTTGATCCTTTCAATGTGTTATTGAATTCAGTCTGCTAATATTTGGCTTAGGACTTTTGCTTCCATGTTTATCAAGGATGTTGGTCTATACTTTTTTCTTCTTATAATATCCTTATCTGGTTTTGATAAGAGGATAATGATCATCATAAAATCAGCTTAAGAGTGTTTTCCCCTCCTCTATTTTTTGGAAGCATTTGAGAAGAATTGGTGTTAATTCTTCTTTAAATGTTTGAATTTACCAGTAAAACCATCTGTTCCTGGTCTTTTCTTTGTTGGAGGCTTTTGATTATGGAATCAATCTTCTTAGTAGTTAATTGTTCTGTTCAAACTTTATATGTTATGATGCAGATTTAGTGGGTTTATGTTCCTAGGAATTTGTCCTTGGTTGTCCAATTGATGGCATATAATTGTTAACAGTAGACTCTTATGATCATTGTATTTGTATGATAAAGGTTATACTGTCTCCTCTTTCATTTCTAATTTTGAGTCATCTCTATTTTTTTTTCTTGGTGTGTCTGTCAATTTTATGTTTTCAAAAGTCCAGATGTTAGTTTCATTAATCTTTTTTATCGTCTTTTTAGTCTCTATTTATTTCTGCTCTAATCTTTGTTATTTCCTTTCTTCTACTAACTTTGGGCTTCACTTGTTCTTCCTTTTATGTTTGCCTATGGTATAATGTTGTTTATCGAGCTCTTTCTTTTTCCTTTTTTCTATTTTATTTATTTATTTATTTATTTTTATTTTTTTATTTATTTTTTTTTCTTTTTTGTGAGAGAGCATGAGAGGGTGGAGGGACAGAGGGAATGGGAGAGAGAGAATCTTAAGCAGGTTCCACATCGTGCACAGAGCCTGATGCAGTACTTGATCTCACAGCTCTGAGATCATAACCTGAGCCAAAATCAAGAGTTGTATGTATAACTGACTGAGCCACTCAGGTGCTCTGACTTTCCTTAATGTAGGCATTTATCAATATAAACTCCCCTCTTGAAACTCCTTTTGCTGCATCCCATAAGTTTTCTTATGTTGTGTTTCCATTTTCATTTTTCTCCAGATATTTTTCTGTTTTGATTTTTCTTTGACTCATTTATTATTTAGTAGCTCATTGTTTAATCTCCACATTTTTGTGAATTTTCCAATTTTCTTCTTATAATTGATGTCTGGTTCCATAACTTTGTGGTTGGAAAAGATGCTTGATAAGATTTCAGTCTTCTTGAATTTATTAATACTTGTTTTGTAGCCTAATGTGATCAGTCCTGGTAAATGTTCTACGGGCACGTGGAGATGCTCAGTATCTGTAAAATTCATCTGGTCTAATGTGTAGTTTAAGTACAGTGTTTACTCACTGATTTTCCATTTGGATAATCTATCCATTATTGAAAATGGGGTGTTGAAATTCTCTATTTTTATTGTATTCCTGTGCATTTCTCCCTTCAGATCTGTTAATATTTGCTTTATATATGTAGGTGTTCCTATGTTGGGTAAATAAATATTTATAGTTGTTATATCTTCTTGGATTGACCTCTTTGTTATATAACAACTTTCTTGTCTCATTTCTTTCTTTGGCTTAAATCTATTTTGTCTGATATAAGAACAGCATTAGGTTGAGAAGGGTGTTGATGGGGAATTTTCTGAGACCATAATACAGACTAAATGAAGACTAAAACAATGACTTAAGATGAGGCTGAAGAGATATATTATAGCTAGAGTATGATGGATTTTATGCACTAGGAAAATAGTTTGAACTTGTGAACAAACAAGTCACCAGAAACCTATGAGAAGATCACATGACTTTTTTCCTCTTAGGGAATATCCCAGAAACAGAATGGATGAATGCAAATGAAACCTAATGAAGACAGATAGCAAAGAAACTGAGACGTATGAAATGAGCTCATGGGATACACAGTTAATCATATGCCTAAAATTTGAATTAAAAAGTTGTATTACATGTAGATTTTAGACATTTTGAAAAATACAGAAAAATACAAGGAATAAATATATCTTTAATCTCACAACATAGAAATTGGTGCTTAATATTTCAGTATATTCATTTCTAGATTGTTTCCTCTACATACATACACATTTTAAAACAAAACTCATGACATTGATGTGAAATACTTTGTAGGTTCTGAGTCATCAAATAATAAACATTATTTATGTGATAAACCATCAGTTCCTCCTATTATTAGAAATGTAGAGATTTTAAGATTTTAAAAAGCATTGTGGTAAATGTGCTTGTGCTTGCATATCTGTGCCCTTGTCTGATTACTTAGAAAAAGCTATTAGATGCAGAAGTTTTGGGTAAAATATAATATACATTTAAAGGTTTTTAAAAATATCTATTCAAAATTCACTTTAAGAAAGCAATTGATATTCCTACCAGCAGCGTCTTTTCCCTGAAGCTTTTAAAACAATGAATATTTTTATTTTTTCCTGACAATAGGCAAATATGATATCTCACTGTTTAATTTGCATTCCTTTGATTACTTATGAAGTTAAATCCTTTCATGTTTATTGTAACTTGCCTGTTCTGTCAATTTTTCTATTGGGGTGTTTGTAGTTTTATGTTTGATTTAAAAAGGCTCAAGGACCTATCTGGTTAGGCAAAATACAGCATAAGAATTGGAATTCATTATTCAGCCATAGAGAAGCTGTAAAAGCATTTCAAAAATTCAAAATGTGTGAAAAATAGGAGCACAGCAAGGCTTCAGGTAAACAAAAATGTGTGTAAATATTTGGTAGGAAAGTCATAGTTATGCAAACTTAACCAAATGCCTGCCATAATGAAGTTAAGGCAGAAGAATTGGCTCTTTTCAAGGTGCCAGAAGAATGAAGCAATGGAATGGAGACCCTTTGTCCATGTGGATGCAAAGAAATCCCCTTGGGTTTTAGAGAAGAAGGCTACATTGAGGAATGATAGCTGCTAGTTAGCAATGCCAGTTTTTTTTTTTTTTTTAGTGTGTATGAAAGTAAAAAAATGCCAAATTACAATAACCTTGAAAACTATCAGAAGGTATCAGCAACTTATTAAAACTTCAAAGGAGATAGAGGAAAACTAGTCAAAGAAAAATTGTACAAGACTAATTCACATACAATCTGAACATCAGTCCTTTAAATGTAAGCACTCTGCTCCACAGAAAGTGAAGAGCCTATCCTGAAATTTATAGGAACAATTTTCCTGACATTACTAGGAAAATATAATAAAATATAATGTTACCTGTGTAATCACTATCACGATGAGGATTTAAAATATTTTCATCACACCAAAAGCTCTTTCATTTCTCTCTTTTCTCTGATTATGGGTAAATTAACCTTTTTCTAAAATTTCATATAAAAGGAATTACAAAGGATTACTTTTGGTATCTACTTTTCCTCAATACTGTGCTCTTTGAGATTCATCCATGTTGCTACATACATCAGTGGTATGCAGCAGTAATGTTCTTCTTCATTGCCATATGGTATTCTATGTGAAATGTTATTTCATGTGGCTATACCACATATTATCAATCCATTATTTTAATAAGTATGTGAGTTGTTTGCAGCTTGGGGCTATTATGAAAGATTTTGCTATGTATAAGTCATTATAGTGTGGATATAGGTTTTTTTTTTATTTTTCTTGAGTATTTACCTAGAAGTGTAAGACTAGGTCCTGTGATAGATATAGGTTTCACTGTTCCAAAATATGCTGGCTTTAATGACAACAACAACAACAACAACAACATAAAGAACAAAATAGGTAGTCTTTTTAATTACATTCTAATAGATGTATAGTAGTGTTTCATTGTGGCTTCAATTTTTCATTTCCCTGATGATTAATGGTGTTGAAAATCTTTGCTGTATGAGTTGGTCATCTCTACATCTCTTCACTTAATTTTTTAAAAAGATTTTATTTATTTATTCATGAGAGACACAGAGAGAGATACAGAGTCATAGGCAGAGGGAGAAGTAGGCTCCTTGCAGGGAGGCTGATGTGGAACTCGATCCAGGACCCCGGGATCATGCCCTGAGCCAAAGGCAGACACTCAACCACTGAGCCATCCAGGTGTCCTTATATTTCTTCACTTATAAGTGAATATGATATTCACTTAATACATTTTAAACAATTTGCTCACTTCTTTATTTTTAGTTTGTTTAGTATTCACATGAGTTCTTTATAAAATCTGGAAATAAGTGTTTCATCAGGTGTATATATTGCAAATATTTTCTCTCAGTTTGTGGCTTGCTTTTATTTGTTGTTTTTTTTTTTCATTTTTGTAATGGTGTCTCTCACAGAGGAAAATTTAGTTTTGATAACATCAATTTTATCAATCTTTTATACTGTTTGCTTTTGCGTTGAATCGAAGAAAACTTTCACTTATGTAAGAGTTTGATAGTTTTAGAACTTTACTTGTAGATCTATAATCAATTTTTAGTTATTTTTGACATATGGTGGTAGTTGAAGTTCAGTATTTGTTTTTATTTTTATTTTTGGAATATCCAAGGCTTTAAGCACAATTTTTTTCAAAAAGACTATCATTTTTTTTGCATTGCAGAGCTTAGTGTTTTTTTTTTAAATTAAATTGATTAGTTATATGTAACTCTATTTCTGAAACCTCTATTCTATTCCATTGATATATATCCTTATTGCAGCACAATACTGTCTTGATTATTATAGCTTTATAATGATCATAAAGTTAGGTAGCATAAATCTTCCAACTTTGTTCTTTCATTTTTAATTTGTTGGACTATTTCAGGTCTTTCCTATTTGTATATAAATTTTAGGATCTTGTCAATTTCTAGGGGGTAAAAATGTCACAGTTGGATGTTGAATCAGATTCACTGAATTTATACATAAATTGGATGAATACTCTTAACAATTTAAGTTTTTAATTCAGAAACCTAGCATATTGCTCCATTTATTTTGTTGTCTTTAATTACCCTAGACAATACTTTCTTTATACACAGATTTTTTTAAGTTCATTCCTTAATATTTAGTAATTTTAAAGTGTATTTTCTAGTTGTTATCTAGAAATAAAATTGGATCCTTCTTCTTAAACTTCACTACAGTCTAGAAAGTGCTTGTAGAAAGTTAGCCTAGGTGATCCTTCTGCTTACCTCTTTTGTATTCCTTTTCCCAGGGATAGAAACAATGGGCTATTAAACAATGTAAAGACAGCTGTTTTATCATTTATTTTAGTGTTCTACTTGTTCATTGTTTAGACCCAGTTCCTGCATCACAGCCAGAAGTAGAATTCTTTAATATATTTATTTTTAATGTGAGGCATTTTTCAGAAATGGGCACCCATACTCTTTGCATTTAAGAATGTGAAGACTATGGTAAGAAAACGCAGAAACTGGCAGATTCAGAAGAGTAGTGTAGTCTGAAAAGGATGTACTTTTTCATATATTTTTCCTGATAAGATAAAAACTACAAAACTCTACAAATTACTAAATGATAAATTATCTCCACATAGTTAAGTACAGACTGCTACAAGATTTCATCTTTTAGCAACTATAAAACCTTGAGACTTTACTAAAGGTTTTTCTCTTCAACTCTACATCAGTGTAAGAGCTAAAAGATGTGAGTAAATGAGGTGAAGGGAGCAAAGGAAATATACCAAAGTATCTGGCTTTGCTAGAATTTTCTGTATTTAGTAATTAAAAAACAAAACCAAATCTCTTAGGAAACAATGAATAAATATTACAGTATAGGGAACCTTAGTATTACATCATGGATAGAGGAAAAGAATACCATTGAGCATATTTTTATTTGAGAAAACAAAAATAATTTAATATTTCTTTAATTTTTAAAATAAAATTTTAAAATTCTTGACTATAAAACAAAGTGAGATACAACAAAAATTTAAGAAAGTTTTAATAGATGAATGAGATATAATAAAATATAAATTTAAAGAAACAAGGATCCTTGCAAAAATAAAAGCAAGTCCAGGAGAAAATTTTGAGTGGTTTGCACAACATTTAGAAGAAAGAGGTTAAGATATTAAGACAAAGAAAAGATAAACAGTGTGGAAGATAAATATATACTTTATTTATAAGTAGAGTACCTAAAGAAAAAAAAATAGTTATAACAGGTATATGACAAAAGAATAGAATTGGTATACTTATGACAACCAAAGAGAAGTAATAATTAGAATTTGGAAAAGACAGCTTACTTAGGTTGAAGAATAATTAGAATTTCTGGGTTTATTAGTTTAAGTATACCAATACCCAGAGAGTCTGGTGAATTTTTTAAAGTGCATGGATTAAACAGAACTCCAAAGGAGGTTCAAGCAGAAACAAATACAGTTTACATACAAAGGAATAATATGTTTGACCTTAAACTCTTTGTATATCAAGAACTCTAGAAGACATTGAAATATTAAGAGAGTTTTGAGGGGAACTGTTACCACCAAGAACTCTGTAACTGTGTTATATTTGAAGGAAAAAATAGAACATTCTCAGATGCGCACAGGATAGCAGTGTAATTTTCACTCTTATAAGATGGAAAAAACCTTAACAGACCTATTCTTGTTTGAAATATGCCATAATTTGAAAGCTGAATCAAAATAAAGAAGTTTAGAATACTTATAAGAAAATTCTCTTGGTCAGCATGAAGTCAAGTAAGCACTGTTAACATAACAAATGGTTAAACAAACTGAACACAAATGCCATATTTGGACAAAGAAACACAATTTAAAAATAAAGTAAATCTGAAGTAAAAAAGTATTAAATTATATTAAAACTGGAAAACAACTATGAGTAAAAAAGCAAAATAAACTTGCTAAATTTTTCTGATTTGAGAACTTGCTAATAAACTTTCTTCTTTGAGAAGAATCAATATATAATCAGTATATATATATATATAGTCAACAAAATCTAGCTTTGTTATTTAAAAAGATTAAAGTAATCTCTAGTAGGGCAAAGATTTTTTTATAGCTATCAAATAAGTGAGGAAAGAAAAACAGAGAATTACACCTTACAATCAAAAGAGAAAATAATAATAAAAACACTTAACATACTGAAACAATATTATAAGAGTAAGTATATAACATTGATAATGCAAATATACTAAATTCCCTTTATGAACTAAAAAAAAAAAAAGATTCTCATTTTTGTGTGCAAAATTCAAACATATTCTGATGCAGTTTCCTAAGATTTGCAGTTATTTACATTTACTTAAAATTTAAGAATTTTTTGCTATAGACTCAAAGTAAAGGTTTTAACAAGAAGCCTACAATACAGTGTCCAGATGTCCTTTGTCACCTATTAGCTATTTACAATAAGCAAGTTAGAATACTTTCTGTGCTATGGTTTCTTTATCTGTAAAATGAAAATAATAGTAGTATCTACCCCACAAGATGTTCTAAGGATCACTTGAGTTAAAGTATATAAAGTGCTCAGAATATTGTCTATTTTTAGGAAGTGTTACATTAATATTTTTACGTACAGAAATCCAGCAGGAGAAAAACTGGAAAGAGGAAAATACTCTCAGGTGTGAAAATATTATAACTTTGCTTGAGTTGGAGCTGATGGGATGTACAGTTTTGACTTGCTGCTAAGGGTTACAGCTACAGATGCTCCCTAGGGAGGCACCTAAGGCTCTGATAAGATTTCCCCAAGCTTGTTGGATATATACCTCAAATACATCCAAAATTCAAGGGTCCAGAAAGGGGAGACATGAAGTTAGGAGGCATCATTTAGTATCATCGTTAAATCTTGATTATACCTGGTGCCGCTAGTCCATTCCACTGAAGGGCAGAAGCAGTCAACTTTCAAGGACAAAAATATAGCTGTTCAATTGACTGATGAGGAATCTAATTTTTTTCTAAAGGGAAACAGAGAATGGCTATTTATTATTTTTGAAAGAGCAAATAATTACATTCTTCTTAAGAAAGACAAAGTTTTGTTGAATGATGTTGCAGATGCTGTTTGCAGTGTAAAAGATATCCCCCATCTGAGAGAGTGGGTGGGGAGAGAAATAAAAGCCATTATGGGAGTGAGGTTAAGCTACCCATTTAACTTCTCTGATTATGGATGGAATGCTCCCTCTCCGGGAAATGCATTCCCCACTGGAAAGCAATATAGTGCAAGATGAAAAAGAGAAAGTAATAAACCAGGTATGTTCATCGTAGAGGCCTCTGTGCTGACAATTCTCTAACTAATTAAGAAAAAGAGAGGAGAAAATATTTAAAATATATAAAAAATCATGCCAGAGAATTTTGAACGAGAGTCAACAGAAGAAACTGCAAAGTCAAATATTTGGTACAGAAACTCGATAGTCACAAGATTTATTAAAGTTGAAGACAGAGCAGTAAAAATACTTGTCATACATGTTGATAGGAAAGGTCTACCAGATAAATTTGGAAAAGAAAAGCATGCTGAGCTTTTTAAAATTGTTGTACTACCTGTGGTTGATACACACAAGTATTAATCGTCTTGAATATTAGTTACAGTTACAGATGATGAGTATCAACCCCATGCAGAGTCCTTCAGACTCTCCCTTCTGGAACAGCAGGAGAAATTTAGGTGAGGTGCAGCTTACGTGCCTGACATCTAAGGTGCAGTGTGTGTGTGCCTGACGCTGCTGGTACAGGGAAGTGTGCCTGACACCAAAGGTATGAGGTTAGGCAGTACCAACAGACATATGTTACAGTTGATTACTTTTCCCATTAAACATTTAAAAGGAAGATAATATTGGCTAAAGGGTAAGTATCTCATTCTCGCTACTCATGTTGAGCCTCTGGTGAAGGGAGTACTCTGCTGAAGGCAAATGCAAGGAAGCACAGATTTTAAAAACAGTTTTGTAAGGATGAGAAAGTACTAGTGAAAGGAAGAAGTAGGCACCATTTTCATATTGGTGGCGATTAGGAAAGAATCCTATGAGGAAGCAAAACTTCAAAACTCATCTAAGAGGAAGAAGGAAATCCAAACTGAAACCAGGCTTCTTAAAATCCTGCTAAAGTTTGGGTTTAAAGAAAATGTATAAACTTGAGAGAAAGATTGCAGGGAGTGGGTGAGAGAGGGGATAAGGTGATTGCCTCTGAATGTGGTAGCACATAAGATGTTAGGCCTAGTTACTTTAATAGAAAAGAACAAATAAACTGCACTGAGAAAGGACAAGTATTTAAGAAGGAAAATAAGAATATGCTAATTCAACTTGAGAATAAATACTCTGAGTAGCATATACATGCAATAAAATGTCTAGAGACAAACGTTCCAGAAATAAATTAATTGATTAACTAATAAAACAGAACAGGAGAATAAAGAAAAGGGAAAGGGAAACAAACTTTTGGCATATAGCTATTCAGGTTTAAGTAATTGGTATTCAATTTCTGTAGAAACTTTGTTGGTCTGACTCATGGGAATTGGATTGTAAATATGTATAATATGTAAATAACTTTTAATATACTTGAAGGATTTAAAAAGAGGGATAATAGATATGAAAGTGCTCTACAATGAATATCATTACAGACACTGGGAATGTTGAAAGGAATACCCAAAGAACATTTCCAATTCTTGTCTCATATCTGCTTATATGTATTTGATTTCCTGCATAGGGTCACTTACAAAGTATAAGCCCTTCCTTATTGAATTTGTTTTCTTTCAACTTATCTTCTTTCAAGGCACTGCCTCTCAGAGTTTCTATAATAGTACAGATTCATTTGTTGACTTTTCTGTATTTATTGTTTTTGTCATCCATTTTAGGCCGAAAGATTCTCAAAGGCAGGAAACAGCCATTTACTTTGTCTGGTCCGGAAAGAGTAAATATTATATGATAATGCTTTTCAGAGATTAATTCACTAGGCGTTATTTAAGACAATTCCATTTTGGAAAATAAATTCAATTTCAACTTTCTTACATAGAGCTTATATCTTCTACTAAAATTCATGGTAAAACTGGGTAAGTCTTTTTAATACACAGTCGACTTTCAATTACTAGGCAAATCTTGTTTGCAAATACTGAATGCTTTTTGAAAAATATCACTTTCATCATATTTCAAGAATCTTAGTTCCGAGTCACATACTATGAATGCAGGCTTTAAAAAATGCCACCCAATATCACCATAGTATAAACATCAAACTCCTTTTTTGGTTCTGCTTTGGTTAAATTTTGCAAGAAGTACTTATCACAAGTTTTCTTCACTCAGTCTGAAGTGCTTCCTCATTTTTGCATGCTAACGTTTTTGTTTGTTTGTTTTTTGTTTTAAGATTTTATTTATTTATTTATTACTCTCTTTAACAACTTTCATATATATCATTTATACTCTGTATTATATACCATATAGCAATGGTAACTATAGTCATTACGTTCCACATTAAAGCCCTAGTGTTTACTTAACAGAATTTTAAGTGTATAATATAGTATTATTAACTAGTGTATAATATAATATTTTTAACTATAGGTACAGTATTGTACAGCAGGTTTCTAGAATTTATTTATCTTGCATTACTGAAATTTTACACCCTTTGAACAGCATATTCTCATATCTTTCTGCTCCTAGTCCCACAACAATCATAGTACTCTATGTTTTTTAGATTGACTATTTTTAATACCTCATATAAAGTAGAATCACGTAGTATTTGTTCTTTTTTGATTGGCTTATTTCACTTAGCCTAATGTTCTTGAGGTTCATCCATGGTGTTGCGTAGGGCAGGATTCCCTTCTTTTTTTAAGACTCTGTAGTATCTGATCATATGTATGTACCACATTTTATCTATTCATCTGTTGATGGAAATTTGGGTTGTCTTTACATATTTGCTATTGTGAACAATTATGCAATGAACATGGGAATGGAAATATTTCTTTGAGATCTTAATTTCAACTCTTTTGCATAAATAGCTAGAAGTAAGATTCCTGGATCACATGGTAGCTCTAGTTTTAATTTTTTGAGGAAACTTGATAGTGTTATTTATAGCACCTGCATCATTTTACATTTCCACCAACAGTGTACAAGGGTTCCAATATCTCCATGTACAGACCAATACTTTTTTTTAATGATAGCTATCCTAAGAGATTGTGAGGTGATACCTCATTGTGATTTTGATTTGCATTTCCCAGTTGATAGTGATGTGGAGCATCTTTTCATATATCTGTTTCCCAGTTGATAGTGATGTGGAGCATCTTTTCATATATCTGTTAGCCATTTTTTTAAAGATTTATTTCTTTATTCATGAGAGACACAGTAAGACAAGCAGAGACATAGGCAGAACTCTCCTCACAGGGATTAGGTTGTGGGACTTGATCCAGATTCTAGAATCATGCCCTGAACCACCCAGGTGCCCCATCTGTTAGTCATTTGTATGTCTTTTCTGGAGAGATGTCTGTTCAAGTCCCTTTCTCACTTTTTAATAGTTATTCATTGTTTTGTTTGCTATTGAGTTTAGGAGCTCCTTATATACTTTGGATAATAAAACCTTATCAGAAATATGGATTGCAAATATTTTTTTCTCATTTTGTGGGTCACTTTTCTACTCAAAAAATTGTTTCTTTTACTATGCAAAAGTTTTTTTAGTTTGCTGTTGTCCACTTGTTTATTTTTACTTTTGTTTCCTGTCTTTTGTTGTCATAACCAAGAAATCATTACCAAGATCTATGCCATGAAGCTTTCCTTTTAGGTTTTCTTCTAGCAGTTTTAGAATTTGAGTTCTTATGTTTAAGTTTCTAATTTTGAGTTGGCTTTTTTGTATGGTGTAATAGATACATTTTTATTCTTCTGCATGTGGATATCCAGTGTCCCCAACACCACTTGTTTAAGACACAGTCTTCACTAATGCACTGTATCCTTTGTTAAAATCACCTGACAATATATGTGTGGGTTTATTTCCAGGTTCTTTGTCCTGACTCATTCATCTACATGTCTGCCATTATGACAGTACCAAACTGAGATTTTAAAAAATTATTTATTTATTTGCAGTGAAGGAGAGACAGAATGAGGGAGAGAATCCTGAAGCAGACTCCGCTGAGTGCTGAAACCAATGCTGGGTTCAATCCCAGGACTCTGAGATCATGACCTGAGCTGAAATAAGAAATCAGTGGCTCAATCCACTGAGCCATCCAGACACCCCAAGACAGATTTTTAAATCTGTTTTTATAGCAATAAACCTGTACAGGAGTAACTTCTTAAGACATAATATTAATATTTTACTTTATAATCTGCAACAACCTAGCCCTTTCAAGTAATGAAATCATAGGAAAAGAGAGTTATACAATATTTGCCCAATGCTATTCAGTTAGTTGATGATAAAGCAGGAATAAGAACCCTGATGTTGTGAGACTTTGCCCAGTGTTCTTATAGCACATGAGGGACCACTCTTTCATATGATTATGAAAAACTTACTGTGGTTGTAGGATATTGCAAAATTTTCCACTTTTATGTACCTAATTTCATAATTTAAAGTGTAAAAATAAGAGCAGCAGATGGGAGAAAGAATGGAGACAGCGTATTTCAGCAGCATTCCTTGGACAGCTGGACGAGCAGATTGTAAGAACTGGAAAACAGTGATCAAATTGCTAATCCTGAAGTTACCAATCAGTCATAATCAATTGACTGTCAAACCACAGTCTTGTTCAAATTTCTCATACAACTCATTCCCTTTCTTATATTTGTGACTGAGATACACAAAAGTCAAAGTTTTTGAGTAAAACAGACTGTAAGTCAAAGTTTAGAAATTCCTTTTTACCTCAATATTTCCTGGTGTCTTCAACCTCTTGTCTTTACACTTTACATCATTTGTGCCTAAAAAAAGTCAAATATTTAGTTTGGAGAATATGCACTCCTTCCTAACTGTACAGCTTATACAATATGAATAAATTCTAAGTGTCCTATTTGAATGTAATTTAAGATTCATACATTACTGTGGTAAAGGAGAAAATTATTTTACTTAAAGAAGTCTACAAAAATTTGGATAATATATAAAAGAATAAAAGGTAACAATGCAAGTTGCCTGTTCCTAAGACTTGTAGAAACAAGTTCTTTTAAATACATATTTTTAAATATGTTCACTTATTTACTTACAATTTCTAAAATCCTTAATACACACATTCAGCAAGGTATGCTTCTAGACTCACACAACCAAACCTAAACTAACAAGCAAAAGGCTGAAAGAACCAAAACAATTTACAATAGCTTTGAATGAATTGCTAAACTCAAATAGGATTCCTATCGTTAAACTAAGTGTGGCTACGGGCATGTAAGAACACGGAGACTCCTCGAGACAAGTTGGTGATGAAATGGCAGGAATGGTAGATCTGACAAGAGGCATGCTAGCCTGAGAAGTATGAGAGCAGGGTAAACAGCAAACCAATATATGTACACATTATATGTTAAGGGAAGTTCATGGATGAATAGGCATTGTCAAAGAATTAGGGGACACTGGAATAAGTGCACTTCCTACACTAGATACTAACAATGATAATAATAGTAATGATTAAAATATCAGCTACTATGTATTATTTTTTACTTAAACTTCATAATAACTTGGTGAGTTAGCATGATTCCCCAATTTTATCAGTGAAGAAATATATAGTTTTTGTGGTCAAGCCACATGCCCAAAATTGTAGACTGAATAAATCACAGAGTTCAAAACCATCTCAAAGTCTTTTCATTTAATATATATTTCATGCTTGGAGACATATAGTCATATTTTTGAGATTGCTAAAGAACCAGGTTAAGTTTATGGTGTATGAATAGAAATGCGGCAGACAGATACTAGGGCAGATTAATAAATATCAAAATGGGAGAAAGACAGAGAGTAGAACCAGAAAGCAAGACTCAAGCCATCATGTTTGTGAATTTCTATTTTTTATAGTTGAACAGAAGATTAGATATCTTCTCAAAAAAAAAAGTTTGCTTCCTTGTATGGTAAGATTACTTTTAATGCATAAGCAACACTACTAGGTTTCTTTTTCAAAATTTACAATCCCTGAACTGCCCTTTGGCCTCCTTTCTTGGCAACAAGTTCTTCATTAGTGTTCTCTATAATGCAAAGGTCATGAGAAATAATTTACGTGAGGTATACCATATCAAACACATGCAACTCTATTTTTTTTATTCAGAATACTAAAAATTCTATTTGCTTATAGTGATCTAGATAATATACAACAAAATAAAAGCTTTCCCTTGGATAATTAGATGTTTTTATTCAATTATCTGATTTAGCTGTCTAATCACTTAGGGAAAAAATCCTTCCCTAAGGAAGGATTCCCTAGAATAGATGTCTCAAAAATAGCTAATGAATAAATCAATAGTTGAACAAATGTATTTTAAAAAGGAAGCACTTACTTGGTTAACCTCTCAGAGCAAACTTGAGATAATGCATGCTTTCCTTGATTAATCACAGTCTTTGTATTACAAAACAATTATTACTCCTTTAAAAATTGTATTATTTTATGGCCAATATGTATGTATGAATCAATAAAAATTATGAATGCCAAAAAAAGAAAAAGGCTATTGCAATCATAGGATGAATTAATACAAGCATCATGGAATCTAGAAAAGGAGGATATAATTCCAGTATTTTCTTTGTATCAATCAGACAGAGGTATAGAGGGATACATAATATGTGGATTAAAATTTGATTATCATTAGAATTTTTTAGCTACTGTAAAAAAAGACACAGAGAAAAAGGTAAAAGAGGGGAAGGTTTCTCTTGAAATTACATTACAAAAGATAGAAGGTGGTATTTGCAACAGACATCTTAATGGAAAATCTATTCATTCTGACTTACACTCTGGAGGAAAGGCAAGAGTTAAGAAGAAAGTAAATTGTAGGAATATTGGAAGCATATTTTACAAATTAAAAAAAAACACTATGTTTTCAAGTGGAGAAATGCATAAATGCTTTGTATTTAGAAGAGCATACTGGTTTACAGATGCTTTATTTTAAGAAGGGAGCCTTAAAAAGTGGAGAATGTGAACATTGAAACAATCGTGGGTCTTCAAAATCTTTTCATGCAAGGGTACATTTAAAGGACTGCAGGCCCTACGGTGAGGAGAAGAGATGAAATGGGAAGCCACTCCAGTTTCTACTCATTTTGATTATTGAAATGGGAGAGATACTGGATTGAGCTATATCAATTCCTTGAAAGCATGAATTATTCTGAGTTTTACATTGATATCTTTCATCAAATTAATTTTAAATATTAATAGCTCAAAAAAAAATAAATATTAATAGCTCAATAATCACTGGATGGATAGATAGAAGTATGTGTTTAGAATAGATGGATTCTAAGTAAACAATGAGTAAAAGCCTATTCTCTACCTCGAAAGGTAGAAACTAGTTTGTGAACAAATTTCTACTGAGCTAAAAAAGTTTTTAAGGCTGGTTCTCAAGTATATTTTGATAAGTAAACAATTGTGTTCATTGAATTGTAGGCAGAATTATATGACTAAAATTAATTTGCAAGGTAGCAGTTTTGTGTTGTTTAGTTTCAAAACATAATTTCTGTTGCTGAAATTTACTCAGAGGATTAAAGTGAGAAAACTTTATAGAATCCAAAGTAGCTTCATAACATGTGAAAAAGATGTCACCAGAGTTTTCCTAAATGTTGAGTATTATTCATTTATTTACTTAGTCAACAAAGTTTATATGAATTTATTTACACTAGCCTCTATTCATACAACAATTTAAAAAAACCTATTGTCTTCTAGGTACATTTCATTTTAAAGTGATTTTGTAACTGAATAATTATGAAACTGGGATTTGCTGGGATAAAATTTGGAATGAAGGACACATCAGGGGCAGCCCCGGTGGTGCAGCGGTTTGGCGCCGCTTGCAGCCTGGGGTGTGATCCTGGAGACCCTGGATCGAGTCCCACGTCAGGCTCTCTGCATGGTGCCTGCTTCTCCCTCTGCCTGTGTCTCTGCCTCTCATTCTCTCTCTGTGTCTCTATAAATAAATAAACAAAATCTTTTTAAAAAAAAAAAAAAAAAGAAGGACACATCAGAGTTTGCTAGGACAGGTCAGCCAATGTTTCCCCGAGGAAAGACAACATTTGAATGAAGACCTTGACCACAAGGAGTTGGTGTTCACCAGACAGACGATTGAAAATAAGAATTCCAGCCAGGAGTGCGGGTAAGGAGTAATTGTTACTTTCTCACTGTGATGGAAATGCCATGATTCCTGGGAACTGACAAGAAATTTGAGCTTTCAGGAACACAAGACCAATGGAGAAGAGGAAAACAAGGGTCCAAATGCAGTAAAAAGCTAAATGAACAGATTGTGGAAGGCTTCGCTCAGGAGTTTTATTTATGCTAGAAAAAAGGCAATGAATGATTTTATTTATGAGAGTAAATAAAAGTAACATGGTCAGATCTCTGCTTCGGAAAGATAAAACAGTGCAAGAGTAGTGTCAGATCATATGAGCAAAGAATCTTTTCAGAGAGCTCTTAAAACAGTACACATGAAGAATGCTGAGGCTGAATCAAGGCAGGATAAACATGTTTATTTCAATTGCTCTTGTTCTCAATAAAAATGAGAAGTTAGGGGAGATATGAAAGCTTTTGCATTGTGTCTCTCCTAAGTAGGCAAAGTATGACATTCACACTAAAGAATAATTAAACCAGGGATCTCTGGGTGGCTCAGCGGTTTAGCACCTGCCTTCAGCTCAGGGCGTGATCCTGGAGTCCTCAGATTGAGTCCCACATCGGGCTCCCTGCATGGAGCCTGCTTCTCCCTCTGCCTGTGTCTCTGCCTCTCTCTCTCTCTCTCTCTCTCTTTCTCTCTGGTCTCTCATGAGTGAATAAATAAAATCTTTAAAAAAAAAAGAATAATTAGACTACGGTCTTTCATTTTAATTATGCCAATGTGGAAGCCAGGTTCTTCTACTATATTAGTGATATTGGGCCCCAGATATATCTCTATTTTACAAAAGAATGAACATCAGCAATTCAACTTTTCTAAAGGTGATGTGCTCAATGCCCTTATTATGGGAGAGTGGGGCACCTAATTACATTGATCAAAACAGATACAGTTTCTCTCCTCAGAGATCAGTTGGTACACCTTGACGAGGTAATAATACCTTTTTGTTCCTATTGCCTTTTTCCTCACTAGGTTGGGTTCCTTTATTTCTGCCAATTCCAAGTGCTCATTCCATGTAGCTCAGCATTGGTCTTATTTCTCAAAGTGTTTCCAAAGTTTCTGAACAATCTTTAAAGTTTTTGTAATTCTTAATCTTCCCTATCCATCCCCAAATATTCTAATTTTCATGATTATCCGTAATTCAGGATATTTCTTTCTTTGCACAGATTTTACAAGACATAAAAGAGTTGTCTAAACACTTACTAATAATGTGTTTCCTTGGCTTAGTCAACAAGTATTTGCGCTGCCCCTCATTCCTTGGTAAAATATCATTTTTGATGTTTAGCATTTATGGACTGCCCATAAAACTTATCAGGAAGGGAAGAATCTCTGAATTTATTGCCCATTCTTACTTTAAAATTGCTATCAATGAAATGAAGTCTTAACTACTAGATTCAGTGCTACCTAATTACCCATTTCTTCATTTTATAACTTTACTACATGTAATTTTATTAATGGAAATTCAAGATATCCTAATTATAATACAACATGTAGAAATGACTATTTTTATATGAAGTAAGCTGAGAATTATAAAAGCATATCAATATATATATTAGTTAACACCCTGCTTATTGTGACTACCGTAGTAGATGATGGGCATTTACAGATTTATATACATTTTTTATACTTTTTTTTATTCTATGCAGATAATCCACAAATTCCTCCATAATTAACATTTTCCAAAAATTCTTTGTTTGCTCAATATTTACTTCTATAATCACACTGAGTCAGTGACCCTCAGCATGGAAATATGGTTTCAAATATATGATATCATCTTATTACTTTCTCATTATTATTTTTTAACTAAAGGATAGTTGACACAATGTTACATTAGTTTCAGGTATACAACACAGTAATTGGAAAGTCTAAAAAATTTGGAACACTTCACAAATTTGCATGTCATCCTTGGGCAGGGGCCATGCTAATCTCTGTATCATTCCAATTTTAGAACATGTACTGCCGAACTGAGCACTACTTTCTCATTATTTACTATAAATATGGTGACGGATTTTCTACATGGAAAGTATTCCAAGAAAAGAGAACATGTTATCTGATGTTGAAAGACCCTGAAATAACAAAGACATAAAATGATATACCACAATGAATTGGACAATCAAAATGGGAAATAATGGCAGAAAAGGAAACAAGTGTGCAAGTAGAAGAGAAGACAGGACTAGAAGAATTATCAGGTAATATATATTTTCTGAGGCCCTGGCAACAGCATTTACTACCACTTTATAAGCTAGTTTTTCATTATAGCAAAGATTTTCTGAAAAACCTTATTGCTTCTTTAGAAAAGCATTAAAAATATTTAAATAATAGATATTTCATTGGTTAATGTCCAATATTTCCATATAAATACAAAAATATATATGTATATTTTAAAGATTTATTTATTCATGAGAGACAAATAATAGATATTTCATTGGTTAATGTCCAAAATTTCCATATAAATACAAAAAATATATGTAGATTTTAAAGGTTTATTTATTCATGAGAGACAAAGACTGAGAGAAAGAGTCAGAGACAAAGGCAGAGAGGGAGAAGCAGGCGCCTCGCAGGGAGCCTGATGCGGGATTTCATCCCAGATCCCAGGATCACGACCTGAGCCCAAGACAGGCACCCAACCGCTGAGCCACCCAGGCGTCCCCCAAAAATATTTTTAAACTTAATTGCTTCATCTATAAATATTTTGCTTCTAACAGTTGTAGTAACCCAAATACCTACTATTTGAATGTTAAAGATCATATAAGAATTAACATTTTATTTATTTTCCTGGGTATTTAAATATAGTCTAAATAATTTAAGTTAAAAGACATATATTTCCCTTTATTGTGTAAATGTTTTCTTTATTAAAATTTTAAATTTTTGTATAAACTAGATCTTTTCTGAAATATACATTTTTCATCCATTGTTTTATCTTTGTACCATTTCCATATTGTTTAAGCTAATGTATGAGCTGAATTCCCAGAAAGACAAGCCACTCTTTCTTAAATACTTTTTTGAAATATTATTCTCAACATTTAACAAAATTCCTTCTACAAACCTCTCATCACTGCAAATGCTGTCAGCGTTTGAATTGGCCTAGAGTTTTATGTGATATATATCATATATATATAAATATATAATTTTGCAATTTTAAAGACTATGAATATCTGTGAAAAATGTGGTACACATGAGTTTTAAACATGTTTTCGTATATAAAGTGATTGTAATTGCCCTTTGACTTCTTTCTATCTCTGATTGTACCAGTGTCACAATGAACTTAACCTCAAGAGTATATGTAACAGGAACTGCTATTTTCTTAAACCTAATTTCCTACAATACATAAGTGATTTCAAAAAATACAAGCATATTTCTTCAATTTTTCAAATACTTAGCTATTATAATTATGAATTTTAAGTGTAGGACATATATATTTTCTGAGATAAACTTTTTCTATTCTGAATCAATGAATATACTAGAATGTCTCCTAAGTGGTAACTCCCCAAACTTGGCATCTTTATTAGTTTGCATATTTCTAGGCTAAGCTAGCAACTACTTTTTTTTTTTTTTTTTGCATTGCTTTGGCACTTTCCAATATGTGGTTTAGAGCATATTTTTTACAGCATTTCTTTTAAAAAATTGTATTTGTTTATTTGAGAAAGAGAGTGCACGGTAGGTGGAGATAGAGTGGGAAAGAGAGATGGAGGGAGAATGGGGAGAGAAAGAGGGAAAAGAATCCCAAGACGACTCTGTGATAAGCATGGAGCCCAGCATGGCTCAATCTCGAGTCTAAGATCATGACCTAAGCCAAAACCAGTCAGCGGCTTAACCAATTGAGCCACCCTGGTGCCCTTATTTGTATAGCATTTTTGTTTCACGAATCACTCTTAGACATGCTTTCTACAAACAGACTCAGTTCTCTGAAAGAACATTTTTGTGGTTTGGTGGGAGGGGAGTTGTTCTGGATGGCAGTCTAATCCAGGGTGAGCTTTTTTGCTGGAATGTGTTTTGTTGTGAATATCTACTTATTTTTGAAAAAGCCTCAGACTGAAGTCTGTTTACTTGCTCATTTATTTGTTTTTTAAAAAAGGTTTGGGGGATCATAACTTCCGCACAGCAAAGTCATGGTTCACCACAAAACAGTATCAATACATTGTATTAACCATTTAAAAGGAGTAATCAGGGATGCCTGTGGCTCAGCGGTTGTGTCTGCCTTTGTCTCAGGTCGCGGTGCCAGGGTCCTGGAGTCCTGCATCCAGCTCCCTGCGTGGAGCCTGCTTCTCCCTCTGCCTGTGTCTCTGCCTCTCCCTCTGTGTTTCTCATTAATAAATAAAATATTTTTAAAAAATAAAAAAATAAAAGAAGCAATCAGTAAATTAGTCTTTTTATTTGGAAGTTTGATTGAAACATTTGTCATATCCCAAGCCAGAAATTTACACATGAGCCCTCAAATGCTAGTTAGTTAGTAACAATTCAATAAACTCAAACATCTGAGGTTGAGTTTAGCATAGTTAAGACCATAGATTCTGGAGTCAAACAGACCCGCCTTTCAGTTGTAATCTTGCCATTTACATGCCTATAACTGTGAACGACTTACTTCAAATCTGTTATTCTTAATTCTGTTTTCTTTAAAATGTGGGTAACAACAGCATTTACTGAACTAAATTATTGGAGTAATAAATGACATAGTTTGTGTGAAGCAGTTTGAACAATGCCTGATGTAGAGTAGTAGTTAAAAACAAGATGAAATAAAGTTGTATAATTTCCCATAGTTAAAATTTCAACACAAAAAAAACATAAATTTGTGTTAAGTATTCTATATTTAAACTAAGTACAAAATAGTTTAAGTAGAAAATGTCCACACAATGCTATCACATTCACCAAAAGTAATTTTTTTTCAACAATCAAAAACAGTAACAAATCAAAAACCAAACAAATAAAAAACACATACCATAAGTTAAATATGTTCTTGCGATTTAAATTTCAATAAGCATTTTAGAGTTATATGCTACTGTTCATCTGATTGAAGGAAAAGGTAGTTTAATTTCTCTACGCTTTAACTCAATTTTTAAGAGTGGCTGTTCTTATGCTTTGGTGAGTTGAAGGAGCTTTGAAAGTTAAGGATAAAGCACAAATATTTAAGACAAAGAAAAAATTTGCAGGTAATTGCAGACTCTATTAAAGCCTTAATTAAAGGACACTAGGAAAGCGAAGTAGCACATCTGAGATTTTAATCAAACTGCTATTTCAACCAATTTATTAATTGACTCCAGGATTAGACTGTAATGTGCACTGTTAAGATTATGTTCGTGATCTGAAAACCCTACGACTATAGCTCACTATTTTTATCTAAGGAATAACCAAGCTGAAATGTGCATTTAAAAGGGATCTCCTAGTTTTATGGAGATACTAGTAAATGTTGTAAAGGGTATTGATCATTCTATGCCTACAATGGCTAAACCTAAAACAAAATTAATGTTAATGTGGAATTCAGCAAACACTTGTTGAGTGGCTGAATGCTTATAGATATTTTGATTCACCTAAAGACAAAAATCACATTCTTGATTAAAATATAGTTCAAACAAGAGTTAAAGCAAATTGTCTATTGTATAACATAGGGCTTATAGTTAACAATACAATATGGTAAACTTAAAAATTTGTTAAGAGATAAGATTTCATGTTAACTTTTCTTACCAGAAAAAAAAAAAAAATAGCAAAGCGACACAAGGAAACTTCTGGAAGGGATGGATATGTTTATTACCTTAACTGTGATTATGGTATCATGGGTGTATTCATATGTCCAAACTCATCAAATTATATCCATTAAATATGTGCAGATTTTTTGTGTGTATATCAATCATACCACAACAATACTATTAAAAAAATTAAAAAGGCTGTCTTTTTGCATTCTTGGTGGAATAAAAAAATTATTAGATAAAAATAAAATTCATTTTTTAAAAAGATTATTTATTTATTTATTTATTTATTTGAGAGAGAGCTCTCTAGTGAGCATGGGGGATGGGCAGAAGGAGAGAGAGAAGTGGACTCCCTGCTAAGCAGGGAATCAGACTTGGGGCTCAACCCAGGACCCTGAGATCATGAATGAGCCTAAAGCAGATGCTTAACCAACTGAGGCACCCAGGCACCCCCTTAAAAATAAAATTCACCTTAAAAATCTTAAAGATAATTGTAGTAAAACCAAAAGGTATTTTCAAACTATATAGAACATTTCTATAAATTCCAAACTCAGTATTGTGTATAGGACCTTGTCATAGTCTTTTGGGGCTATTATGACAAAATACAATAGATTGAATGGTTGATAAACAGTAAACATTTATTTCTCAGTGTTCTGTAGCCTGCAAAGTCCAAGATCAAGGCACTGACAGATTCAGTGTCTGGTGAGGGCTCCTTCCTCTCTGTCCCTCTTTTAGTGATGGCCTCATGTGGCAGAAAGGGTGAAGAATCTTGCTGGGACCTCTTTTATAAAGGCTTAATCCCATTCATCATCATGAAGACTCTGCCCTCATGACTAATCACCTTTCAAAAGTGCCATCTCAGGGTACCATTACTTCGATGATCAGGTCTCAACATAGAATTTTGAGAGGACACAAACATTCCACCTATAGTGGGCTTATCCTGAAGTCTTCAGTCAATAGGCTACCCTTCCGTATTTTTGGTCATAAAGTAGAGAAATACCATCTCACATAGTCTTCTATATGTATGTGTATTATAATAAAGTTACTACCTGCTTCAGAGTAAAATGGATTCCCTCCTGCTGTAAAGAGTTATATGTTATTCTGCTTGTAGAAATGTAGCAAACTGAATTCCTTATAAATTTTTTTCTCCCATGTGATTTTTAACACCAGCTTATGTTCTTATCTCAGTAGGTAAATAAGAAAAGAAATGCTCCTATACCTTAAATATAGTTTTTGTTTGTTTTTCTTTTCTTTGAATTCATGACATGTTTTCAAGTCTTTGGAAACCACAAGCAAAAGGCAATTATAAGTTTTCTAGTGGCTAGGCTTTTTTAGCTTTAACAATAAGAGTAGTGCCAGCTCAGAAGTCTAGTTGTCTGGGCACATGGGTGGTTCAGTACTTGAGCATCTGTCTTTGGCTCAGGTTTGATCCCCGGGGTCCTGGGATGGAGTCCCACAATGGGCTCCCTACAGGGAGCCTGTTTGTTCCTTTGCTTGTGTCTCTGCCTCTCACCTCTCACTCTGTGTCTCTCATGAATAAATCAAATCTTCAAAAAAAAAAAAAACAAAAAAACACCAGAAGTCTAGTTGTCAATGAGATTAACCAAGGGGGCCTGTTGCAAGAACAAATTTAGGTGTTTTTTTTTTTTTCTTTTTTTCCATTTTGGGGTGAGTAAATATAAAGACTTTAACATTGACAAGCATATTAATCATGCCTCTTTATTTTATTTTTGTGTGTATTTCTGAGGCTTTGCCATCTGGGACCCAGAGAGACTACTCCCAGAGCTAGCCAAAGTCTAGAGATAATAAAGGACTCAAGGGTATCTTTCATATGCAAACCAACCAATCCTGAGCCCACACTCCAACACCTCTTTTATCACTTTCTAGTGCTCTTAAACTCCAGGCTACTATATTCCCTACTATTCACTCAGGACCAGGTACTGAACAATTAGAGAGAGCTGTTACACTCTAGAGCCCACTGAAGTTATTCAAACTAGCTAATCGTAAACCTGTTTAACTGCCTTGTCCTTTCCTTCACATGGAAGCCACAGTAAAGGTTCTTGCCCATGCTTTGCTCCTGCTCCCTGTGCCTCCTTACTAACCCTGGGGCTTCTTCATGTGACACCTGTATGAGTGCTATGCCTCCTCCCCTTAGAAACTGGGAGTAAAAAACTATCTTTTCAATGGCATTGTCTCCTGATCTGTTGGCCTCACCACACCCGATTAATACAAACATCTAAATTTTAAAACGATGAGCACAAAATACTTATACTATTAAGGAAACATATATATCTTCCCATTTCCAGGCATGGTGTGACTTTCTAATCATGCTTAAGAGTGAAGTAAAAAAAAAATGTCAGTTTAAGTAAATATTTTAATAGCTTCATGCTTTCCATCAATCCATCAAACAGCTAGAAGGCCTGCTACCAATATAGTTAGTTTACGCATGCAGCAACAGTTCAGGTCACACCTGGCTAGAAGCAGTCTACCTCAATGTCCCATAATAACCAATCTTTTTCAGGCTCTTATCTTAAGAATTAAAGGTTCAGGTGCCTGGGTAGATTAGCTGGTTGGACTTCTGCCTTGGGCTTAGGTCAGGATCCTGGAGCCCCAGGATGGAGCCCCATATCAGGCTTCCAGCTCGGTGGGGAGTCTGCTTCTCTGCCCCTCGCCCTACTCATGTTCTTTCTCTCTATTGCTTTTTCTCTCTCTCTCTCTCAAATAAATAAATAAAACCTTTGAAAAAAAATTAAAACCATATTCAGGTACAGATTTCTAATAGAATGCACAAGCAAAAAACGATTTTCTCACCTTTCATTGTGCCATCACACAGCAGCATGACAAAACAGATAATTAGACTTAATATAGGAGACATTATGGGGTAGACTATTTTATCTATTATCTTTTCAATAGGTTTAAGTTCAAGACGGGATTGACACTGGACAGTGGCTGACATCAACGGATATAAAAACTACCTATGGATTATTTTAAGTACTTTTACAGCCACCATTTCTCTTCATCATTAACTACTCTCTGCATGGCCATCCACTTCTATATAGTCAGTTAAATAAAGAAAACTGCATGTGGTTGAGTAGATCAATATTATTGACTTATCAAATAAGATTGATATGTCCATAATGAGTTTAAAAATGTTTTAAGACTAATGTATTATGAAAATAATTACCTATCATCATTACTTCGGCTAAATAGCACAATAATCATCAAGCAACCACCTATTGATAGTGATGTGATAATTGCTCCTTCACTTTGACCGTTTTTATCTTAACGATTAATCAATTGTCTTAATTCAACTTTCTCAATTTCTCTTGTTCTAATCCTTCCCCTTCTATCTTTGTGTTCCTCTGAACTGCTGCAATGGCTTTCTAGCTAGTCACTCTACCTGCATTCTCATCTCTTAATAAAACATTCTTCAGAGTGCTGCCAGAGAAATAGGGCTAACATGTTGTGAGGAACAACTTTTTCCCATGCTCAATATTCTTCAGTGATTGCTGTTATTTAAAGGGGAAAAGTAGCAACTTCCTAACATGGCATAAGTGGCCTTTCAGAATCTACTATTTTCACACATTTTATACAATATGGTCCAACAATACTAGACTATTGCAATTTGCAAACATGGCATGCTCACTTACATCTCTCGCATATTCGGTCGATCCTTGAACAAATCTGAACTGCAAGGGTCGATTAATACATAGATTTTTTTTTTTTTTTTAACAAATACAGTAGAGTACTCCAAATGTGTTTTCTCTTCCTTATGATTTTCTCAACATTTTCTTTTCTCAAATTTACTTTATTGTAAGAAAATAGCATGTAATACATATTAGATACGAAGTGTGTGTTAATCAACTCTTTATGTTATCTGTAAGACTTCCAGTAGTAGAGTTTTGGGAGGGTCAAAAGTTTTAAGTGAATTTTCATTTGTGTTGGGGGTGTTAGTGCCCCTAATCCCTGAAATATTCAAGGATCAACTGAATTATTTTTTTTTCCTTTTCAAATGCCTTTTTACTAACTTATCACTGATGCAACAAAGCCTTCAATATTTTTCATGGTTTGTCTAGGCACACATAGGCATCCTCTATACCTTCCTTGCTACCTGTGCATTCTGAATTTCAAGTATTAGTGTCATTTTTTCTTAATTTTTTTTAATTTTTTTTTATGATAGTAACAGAGAGAGAGAGAGAGAGAGAGGCAGAGGCACAGGCAGAGGGAGAAGCAGGCTCCATGCAACGGGAGCCCGATGTGGGATTCGATCCCAGGTCTCCTAGGCCAAAGGCAGGCGCCAAACCGCTGCGCCACCCAGGGATCCCGTCATTTTTTCTTATAATTGTGTGCATGTTTGCCTCTCTAGTGGGCTACAATTTCTTTGAGTACAGAAAATATAAATTATCGTATATATGTCTTAGATAGAGCTCTATACATACAATTTACACAGTCATCTATTTCAAGTAGTTGAATGAATGAGTGGATATGGAGTCTCTGAGAGTCATAGTACAAGTACAATATTGGAAAAAATTTTCCATCACTTTAAATCTGATAAACTGCCATCTAGACAATGTTAAGATACCACATGTTTTTAACATCCAAGTTCCTTAAAGGCAGAAACAATGGGTGAACAGTTTACTCCCCTGAAACACCACCAGACAAACCAATTGTTTCAGGAAAGCTATGTTTAGATTTGTGATACTTAATGCAGTAAGGGAAAACACCACCTTGACTGGGTCTTATACTATCTTAGAACAGAAGGTCAGGGAAGGATATTTATCATATTTTAGCTCCTCGGCTAGCTGGTTGAGTTTAGGTGTGTCTTGCAAGATGTGGAACTCATTGGAATTGGGCAGAGATTATGGCACAATAACTTTGTACGGATAGGCACACAGAAACGAGGGTCTTCAAGTACTTCTTGATGAGGAACTTGTTTGTTTATAAGTAATTTGGTGAGTTGTTTTACAGTCTTAATCTTCCGGAAGCAATTTTATGGTGGAGAAAGAACTAGGTTATTTTTGCTTAGGCACAATGTTACTTCATATACATATAGCAGTTTATGTTCAGCCTCACAACACTGTTTAACTGATGACATTGGTTTCAGTTTTTAATTACTTCCTATAATTTGTATCCTTAGTGTCTATCACAGTACCTGGCTCTCGGAAAGATTTAAATATTCTACATGCTTAAACTTCTTCTAACTTGAAGAGTACAAGGCACAGGAATTTTCACTGAATTACAAAGTTCCTTTTATGGAAGCAGGATTGGCTAATTCAGAGGTTAAAAATGAAAGGACATTGTCCATAAAACCCATCAATTTCCCTGTTTAGTGTGCTCCTACACCTCTTACTTATCCCAATAACACCTTTCCCATTTATCTTTTTCCTAACTATGTACTATGCTCCAAACTCACCTATCACTTGTGTCTGCACACTATTCACCTTATAATAAGATCAGTCTCTACTCTAGTTGAATATTTTCATTGTAAAAACTCCAGAAATTTAGAAAAGTATAATATGAAGTTGCTAGAACTTTCTTTTCACTGTTCACCTATTAATGTGCACCTTCCTAGAATTTGTTTTATGCATGTAACAAAGACAGGTCCTTGACTGCTTGGACCAGTATGAAATATCCATATGTCAGCTTTCACAAGAAATCTTAGAGATTTTGTAATGTTCATTTTGATTACCTAACTGTCACTTTGTGTAATACATTTTCAAACATGAAAACAGAATCCAATTAAACTGAACAAGAATTATTGTGCATCATCCATGTGAAAGACAATTTGTTATATTCCAGGGGTTAACATAAATAAAATATTTATTTCTTTCAAAGGTTAATAAAACATGCAAGGCCTTACCATCTAGCAGAGATGGCATCTATTTATATAATTAAAAGAAATGTTAAATAGAATAAAATAGATACTAAATTGTTGTATGAGGTATTTGTTGTAACAGATTAGAGGAGAGAGAATGTACTTCTGGGTGGAGTCTACTTCAGAATATAATCTGAACACCATTTCTAATTTCAACCTCATTTTCCTTCACCTTTTCATTTCTTCTTATAAATTGATATGCATATATATCTATGCATAGATGAGGTTTTCCTTTCTGAATGTACTTTAAAGCTCTTATATTCTATCTCTTTCCCTTTGACAGGGGACCAAAACTAGAGAAATATTTCTAAATTTTAGCTCTAAAAGACACTTGGGAAGTTGATCTCAGAAAATAAAGAATTGTCATGCATATCCAAAGCTGGCATGTAATCTTCCCTTATGGCTCCTCCTTAGCCAGCTGGATAACTTTTAAGTCTAACCAGTGACGACTTTGAATTGGTCATTCCAGTTGAGTCTGGCCAGTCATCCTTTTTGCTGCCATGGCACCCAGATCAAGCTCTCTTTTCCCTAAATGAAAATCAGCCAAATATCTAGCTCACTACTTGTTCCCCCAAGTGCTTACTGGTAACTGCAGCCAGTATGTCATACATACCAAATAGCTATTTAAAGATGGGGCTAAGTTTGTGTTTATGTTGAGGTAGAGGTTTGAAGTTATACACATTTTGAATGGCAACCATTTAGTTTTACAAGACTTAGAAAATGACACCAAAGATATTGATGACTTGTCAAGGTTAACAAGAGTAAGGCAAGATCCATTTGCATTGAACTTAGTAGAATACAAGCCTCTGATTGCTTTTTTCCTAGGTGTATCCAGAGGTGGTATTACGTAACTATGATTACTGCATAGCAGTGACTTAAAAAAATGTCAATTCACTAAAATCAAAGTTTGCAGAAGG
The DNA here is from genome assembly GCF_048418805.1 of Vulpes vulpes. Taxonomy (NCBI): domain Eukaryota; kingdom Metazoa; phylum Chordata; class Mammalia; order Carnivora; family Canidae; genus Vulpes; species Vulpes vulpes. Next base: position 24,707,968 of record NC_132784.1, on the reverse strand, counting down.
AGAAATAAAAAACAAAACAAAACACCAAACCATCAAAAATAATAAAGGCACCAAAAATAATAAAATACCTAGTAATAAAACTAACCAAAGAGGTGAAAGACCTATATTCCAAAAACTATAAAACACTGTTGAAAGAAATGGAACGAAGGTGACAGATGCAAATGGAAGCATATCTCATGCTCATGGATTAGAAGAATTAATATTGTTAAAATATTCATATTACCCAAAGCAATCTACAGATTCAGTGTAATCCCTTTCAAAATACCAATGACATTTTTCACAAAACTAGAACAGGTAATACTAAACTTTGTATGGAACCACAGAAGACCCTGAATACCCATGGCAATTCTGAGAACCAAAAACAAACCTGGAGGTATCATAACCCAAAGATTCAGATGCAATGAAACATCGGGACACCTGCACCCCGATGTTTCTATCAGCAATGGCCACAATAGCCAAACTGTGGAAGGAGCCTCGGTGTCCATCGAAAGATGAATGGATAAAGAAGATGTGGTTTATGTATACAATGGAATATTACTCAGCAATTAGAAACGACAAATACACACCATTTGCTTCAACGTGGATGGAACTGGAGGGTATTATGCTGAGTGAAATAAGTCAATCGGAGAAGGACAAACAGTGTATGTTCTCATTCATTTGGGGAATATAAATAATAGTGAAAGGGAATATAAAGGAAGGGAAAAGAAATGTTGGGAAATATCAGGAAGGGAGACAGAACATAAAGACTCCTAACTCTGGGAAACTAACTAGGGGTGGTGGAAGGGGAGGAGGGCAGGTGTTAGAGGGGAATGGGTGACGGGCACTGAGGTGGACACTTGACGGGATGAGCACTGGGTGTTTTTCTGTATGTTGGTAAATTGAACACCAATAAAAATTAATAAAAAAAATTTTTGAAGATATATCATAAAGCTGTAATAATCAAAACAGTATGATACTGGCACAAAAAAAAGACACACAGATCTAGAATAGAGACTCCAGAAATAAACCACAACTATATGATCAATTAACCTGTGATAAAGGAGGAACGAATATAAGACGGGAAAAAAGACTGAAATCTTGCCATTTGTAGCAGTATGGATGGATCTAAAGAGTATAATGCTTAGTGAAATAAGTCATAGAAAAACAAGTGCCATATGATTTCACTCATGTGGAATTTAAGAAGCAAAACAAAGGAAAAAAAGAGACAAAGAAAAAACCAGACACTTAACTACGAAAAACAAACATAATTATCATAAGGGAGGTGGATAAGGGGATGGGTGAAGTAGGTGAAAAGGAATTAAGAGTATACTTATAATCCATAATAAGCATTGAGTAATGTATCGGATTGTTGAATCTCTATATTGTATACCTGGGACTGATATAACACTGTATGGTAAGTATATTGAATTAAAATTAATAAAAAGAGAATATATAATGGGGAAAAGACATCCTTGTCAATAAATGGTACTGGGAAAATTGGACAGCTACATGTAAAAGAATGGATTATTTTTTAACACCATACAAAAAAAATAAACTCCAAATGAATTAAAGATTGAAACATGAGACCTGAAACCATAGAAAATCCTAGAAATCCTAGAAGAGAAAACAGGCAGTAATTTCTCTGATGTTAGCTATAGCAACATTTTTCTAGATACGTCTCCTAAGGCAAGGGAAATAACAGCAAAAATAAACTATTGGGACTATATCAAAATGAAAAGCATTCACATACCAAAAGAAAACAACAAAATAAGAGGACAACCTACCGGCCAGGAGAAGATATTTGCAAATGATAATAAGAGATTAATATCTAAAATATATAAATGTAGGCAACTCAACAGCATAAAACATAGAATTCTATTAAAGAAATGGGCAGAGGACCTGAATGGACTTTTTTTTTCCAAAGAAGACACACAAATAGCCAACAGACATAGAGAAAGATGTTCAACACCATTAATCTTCAGGGAAATGCAAATCAAAACTGAGTTATTACCCTACACCTGTTAGAATGGCTAAAATAAAAAAGACAAGAAAGGACAAGTGTTGGTGAGGATGTAGTAAAAAAGGAACCCTTATACACTATTGGTAGAAATGTGGAAAACAGTATGGAGGTTCCTAAAAAAGTTAACAATAGAAATACCATATATCCAACAATTCCACTATTGGGTATTTACCCAGAGAAAACAAAAACACTAATTTAAAAATATATATACACTTCTATGTTTATTGCAGCATTATTTACAATAGCCAATACAGGGAAGCAATCTAACTGTCTTTCAACAGAAGAACAAAGGAAAAAAATACACACACACACACACACACACACACACAGGAATATTACACAGCCATAAAAAGGATAGATAGTGCCATTTGAGACAACTTGGATGGACCTAGATGGTACTATGCTAAGTGAAATAATTCAGACTGAGAAAGACAAATACCATATGATTCCACTTATAAATAGAATCTTAAAAAAAGAGAATAACCAAACAAAAAGTAGAATCAGATCTATAAATACAGAGAACAAACTGATGATTGCCAGAAGGAAGGTCAGTAAGGGGTTAGGCAAAATTGGTGAAGGGGATAGGGACTCTGCTGTTATAGAATGAGCAAGACTTGTGAATAAAAGGCAGAGCATAAAGGAACACAGTCAATGATATTGTAAATAGCCATGTAATAGGACAGATGGTAGCTACACTCATGAACATAGCATAATGTATAAATTTGTCAAAGTACTAAGTTGTACACCTGAAACTAATGTAACATTGTGTGTCAATTACAGTCCGATAAAAAAAAAAAAAGGAAAAAAAGAAAAAGAAGCCAAAAGGGCAAAATTCACAGTCAAATAAATAAATAAATAAATAATTAATGAGATGTTTGTTGATAGAACAAACAGAACTGAATTATCTTCTCATGCTGTACATGGCATTCATATTATGTGTTAAATTTTCTGTTTAGTTATAGTAGAGGTAGCTAAATATTTATAACCCAAGACAGTTCAATTTGTCTCATATATTTATCATTTCTGTAAATTTATAAAAAATCATTGAACTTTTCATGTCTTATTTTTATGGCCTAGGAAAAGGAATTGTTACCTCATGGTGTTATTATAAGAACTAAAGAAAGGGTATATTGCATGTAGTAAAGGTTTACTGAATGGGATCCAGTATCACAGTTCAAACTGAAGAGTTTGTGATTTGGTAATTTGGAAAGCTGTTACTTTTATTTTATTTTATTTTATTTTATTTTATTTTATTTTAATAATTTTACTTATTTGTAAAGCAGCCAAGAGTTAAGCAGCCAACTCTTGATTTTGACTCAGGTCATGATCTTGGGGCCCTGGGATTGTGTGGGGCTCCCCGCTCACTGAGGAGTCAGCTTGAGGATTCTCTCTCTCCCTTTGTTCCTCCCTGTGTCCATGATCTCCCTCTCTCAAATAAATGATTTTTATAAAAATCATGTAGCCTTTGCCTGCATCTTTTGGACTGTCATTTTCTAGACACTCTCTGATCCCAGCTGCTATGTTATGAGAAGCCCAAGTCCATGAGAAAATGACAAGTATAGGTGTTCCATTTGAAAGTTTCAGCTAAACCCAGGCTTTGAGTTATGACAGGCACCAGTCACGTGGCGGCAGGGGGCGGGGGTGGTAACCTTCCAAATAATTCCAGCCCTAGAGCTTCAAGCTACCTTCAGGTATTAGGGATTCCTTGCTGAGGCCCTTGACATCCTTGAGCAAAAAGTCATGCCTGCTGTGCCCCACCTACTTCCTGGCTCATGAAGTCCAAGAGCAGAATAATATGGTTGTTGTTTAGGTCACTAATTTTGGAATAATACTGTTTAATAAGTAGCAGTAGATAACTAGGAAAAAATTTATTAAATCATGAAGGAAATTTGAGTTTGTTCATCAGGGAGACAAAAACAAACAACAACAAAAAAGAAATATTTATATGGAAATAATTAATAACATACCAGGAAAGGAAAATAGTAAGGCTACCAGATAGTAAGGCTAGCGTCTACCAGAATAGTGGGAAAGAATGAGAAGAGAAAAAGTTGGCAGTCAGGTCTCTCAAATTCTACAGATGGCTGCCAGAAGAAATTCAGGACAAATCTGTGACCATCAAGAATGGAAAAATTATGCACAGCAAGTACTTCCTGAGTACCTACTATGTTCCACATACAAATTACATCACACACACAATTTCAAATTTGTCACCCACCTCGATATTCTTTATTGTCATGTTCTAACACTTTCTTGACAATCCTGTGCACATTTGAAAAATCTTTTCAAAAGAGAGCTTTTATAATATTTTGTAATTGCTATTCAAGACATTGCTACATTTGATTTTTTTTTTTTAAATTATAGCTAATGATATCTGATTGTGTCATCTACTCATTGCTTCTGTCTCATAGAATTAAATCTGGCTGCTGGTAGTTTACAAAGAATTTTTGAGAAATGTGGCAAAATCATGCAGTCAACCGTCTATTTGGGGAACTGTGTCTTTCCATAGAAAACATAGAACTTATTAACAACTGACACTTGTGATTTCTTACCAGGGGAAACTTAGAAGTGTTCAGCAAGATACAACCATTTGCACATGCATTCTCAAAGTCAATGAATAAAACATGGTTGAGGTGACAATTTAAAATATCTTCTAAAAATTAAATTCATATTCTACTTTTCTTTGTATGTGCTTCAATAAAGCCATGAAAATAAACTTTTCTGTGTACCTAATAATATAAATGAACAATTAAATCTTCTAGGTCTTTGTTTTCATATTGTCTTCTTGTAGCAGATAGTAACATAAGAAATTGCAATAAATATCTTCAGGTGTTGAGATGAAAAATTATATATATTGAGCACTATATTCAATACAAGAAGCACATTTAGCAACAATACATATTTTTGAGATCATAAAATGAAAAAAATGTACATTACACAAAGAAAAGTGCAAGATAATTTATACCCTTCCTTTTTTATGTTATCATCTCAGTCTGTTATCATGTCTTTTATTGCATAAAATTTAAATCCCTCCCTTGGTGGATACTAAGGCTCTTTTTTTTTTTTAATTTTTATTTTATTTTATTTATGACAGTCATGTACACACAGAGAGAGAGAGAGACAGAGACAGAGACACAGGCAGAGGGAGAAGCAGGCTCCATGCACCGGGAGCCCGATGTGGGATTCGATCCCAGGTCTCCAGGATCGCGCCCTGGGCCAAAGGCAGGCGCCAAACCGCTGCGCCACCCAGGGATCCCCCTAAGGCTCTTTTTGTTCCTTTACCATTTCATTCCCTCTGAGTAATGTTCTTCTTCTTCTTCTTCTTCTTCTTCTTCTTCTTCTTCTTCTTCTTCTTCTTTTTCATTTTTTCATTCCTGGCAACCTCACTATATGAGATCAGTTTTCTTTTATTTGACTTTTTAAATATAAAAGTTATTTGAGGATCTTTTCTTAGACTTCTCTCTTTAAAATTATTCTTTTGAAAATCTCTATCCTGTCCCACAATTTTGATTGTGGTTATCTTCAACTAATGCTTGAAAAGGTTGGTACAGTATTCCAGACTTACACCCAGCAGTCTGTATACTGATGTGGGTGACAGTCATAGTTAAAAATTGTTACTTAATTTTATTTAGTTTCTTTATCAACAATTTAAAAAGGGAAACCATCTACATTTCTAGCCTCTCTTAGAAAAGCAGGGTCTACAATTGCAAGGGCAGTGATCTCCTGTAATATAAGGGCAGCTACTTCCTTTGGAAGGGCATATTTTTCCAGTGTGCTCTTCCCCACATCTTTATTGTTTTGAAAATAGCCTGTCACTTCAGTAGTCCCTGTAAGCATCTGAGTTTGCAAGCCCTCTTGTAATCCATATCTTAAAAGCAAAAGATCTAAGCCTGCATTTCCAGCTGGCAATTGCCCAGCTTCATTCCAAACAGCTGCATTGATCCTTATACATAAAACTTTCCTAACTTGGTCTGGTAAAAATCCTTTCAGATACCAAGACCGGAAGCTATGTACTTTTCTCTTTTCATTTCTTTGTTCTTTCCCATTAGCACTGATTAATAGTGAAGACAGGTCTTATGGATTCAGCTTTTATAATATATTCCCTCTGCCAGTCCCTCATTACCGCTTACCTAGGAACATTACAGACTTTACATAATCTTCCCACAAAAAAAGTATCCTCACTAGGTTAATCATCCAAATGTATAACTTTAATCATGCTACTATGTTGCTCAGAAAACTTTGAGAAATTTTAAGTTGCCAACAAATTTTTTAAAAAATCCTCAACTTAGCATTCTAGGCCACTCAAAATGGGAACCAATGTATTCTTAGATCAGAGCATTTTAGAATAGGCATGACCTTAATGATTTCTAGTTCAATTCCCTGTGTGTGTGTGTGTGTGTGTGTGTGTGTGTGTGTGTAGCTGAGAAAACTAGGTCTCAAAGGGCTAAGTGACTCATCCATAATTCAATAGATAGTTAGCTGAGCAAAGATCAAAACTTAACTCTCCAGAATGAGTTCTTAGGGCTACTTCTACACTCATCAGCCAAACTACTTGTTCTAGCCAAGGATTGGTTCCCATTCATCACTACCAACATCTGACCCAGTGCTGTTGGGACTATCTTAAAGGTAATTCTGTCTTTAAAGGTTTTGCTCAACTCTTCCCCTTGCTCACAGAGTGAGACCTCTCTATATTTTTAAAGTATATTATAAATTGTAATTTTGTGCAAGCATTTACCATGTTCTCCTTTACATTCCAGCACTCTGCCCCATCTACTCTCTTGCAAGCACACTGAAGGGAGACACCATGCTCCTGTAGAAGCCGGCACAATGTCTTGAACCTAACAATTTGAGTTGTCATTGAATTCCCAACCCAGCCTCCTTTCTCCCTTTCAACTTTATTTTCCTGTGAGAATGTCTGCTATGATCTACTAATTAGAGATTTCTTCCCCAACTCAGGATGCTTCTCCTCTGAATGATTCTCATAGATTTGTTTCTTACACATTTGCAAATGGTAGAGGTCATACTGTTGTTTTTGTTTATTTTTAGCATATAACTGATTTTTTTTAATTTTAGAGAGAGTGAGAAAGAGACAGAGGGAGCATGCAGGGAGGGGCATTGGAAGAGGGAGAGAAGCAGGCTGCCCATTGAGTGCAGAAACCCAACTCAAGGCTCCATCTCAGAAACCTGAGATCATAACCTGAGATGAAACCAAAAGCCAGGCTTAACTTGACTGAGCCACCCAGGCACCCCCACGGAACTGAATAACTGATTTAAGTACAACTTTCCTCCCTTTAGCCTTTACAAATGGAGATCAGGAACATTTGCTGTTTGTGTTTTCAGTATCATCAGTGATCAGCAGAGCATTATCACATGTCTATAGCCAAAATAAATTGAGACCAAGAATTGTTCACCCACATGGCCCCAAACCTCTGAAAGTCTACCAGGGTTGTGTTTGTGGAAAATCTATACTGCCTCTGGCATCTGCTATTACACCTTAAGAAATAAGAAATTTAATAGTTATTTAGCTTAATAACTATTACTAAGTAATTTTAATTTCATCAAACTGTTCATTCCAGTTATAACTCCATGCTGTGTTGTGAAATTTAATCAAATATTAATTTGAATTCAGGTCATAACACTTCTAGTTATCTTCTCATAATTAAAAAAATTTAATTAATTGAAGAAAGAAAAAATGTACTTATGTCTAGAATTGCCTGTCTGCTACTTCTTTGTTTTGCTGAAAAATAAAATAGTTAATGCTAAATACAATAATGATCTGTCATATTTTTAGATATACAAATACGGTGGAGGGTATTTTATTTGAGATGACGGAGGCTGATACAAATTAATCTTCTTTTAACTTTAACCTATTCTATCTTCTTGCTCTATGTATATGCGAAGCCTTATTTAATCATTATATTTAAAATTAAAATTGTCATAACTACCCATTCACTTAACATTTCGAAATACTTAACTGCGGACTCATTTCATAAGTCAAGGTAAATATTGTAAAATATTTAAATGATTGCTTATTTTCTTCTTGGTTTCTGAACCATTTTTTGTATTGCCTGCCAATATTAGGCCTTTTTAAATATACTTTCTTATATTTGAGAAGCGGAGTTTCACTCCCTATCAGCTTTCTTACAAGTACACTAAAGACAAAGACAAGGACTAGATTCATTTAGCAATGAGTACAATGCTTTGAAGCTAACAGGTGCTCAAGGAATATTTATTGAATTTCTATTGAACCCTAAGCTCTATCTTTCCTTTATTTCAATTTCATCTTCCTCTGCATTTTTCTATTATCTTAGAAATATATTCTTTCCCAAGCACATATGAAATTGATTTTTTAAATTAAGAACAATAATAAATGTATAATTTTAGATTTTAGGAATGTCATAATTGTGATATATAGACTAATCAAAATGTATTGGATCATGTTAGTATCTACATGGCCTTAATTCAGTAGACACCTATAGTGTGTTTACATGGTGACAATAGCTATAGACCTAAAGGATCCAAAGATGGGTCAGACATGGTCCTAATCCATGATCTACAAGACAGATTTTAAAAGAATGCTAACCCATGTGGAAGGTGAGAAAACTGGGAAGATGTGTAGTGTTTCTGTGCTTTAGATTAGGAACAACAATAACAAAAATAGACATGTATGAAAACATTCAAAAACAACTCCGATTATTCTTTTTCTATCCAGAGGTTTCTCTACCTGTATATAAAAACTTTCTCCAAATAATCGCTAATATTTTCAATAGGTAGTACACATCCAATAACCATATGCTGGTAAGTGAATGGACTCTGAGTGATAAGTAAATGAGTTAAGTGTTACTATAGGGAATATATTTACACCTACCTCCATATGGAGATATTTGTTTTGATACTTCCCAATTATGCTAATAAGCACACTTATTATGCTAATAAGTACAGTCCATTTAATACCGCTGTCTGCCAATAGTATGTAATGCCCAGCATCCCTCTTTCTCTTTGTGATTATATTAATAATTGATACTGTGGTTTCTTAATTCTACGATTCTTACTTCTTAAAATGACCAGTGGTTCATGTTCTTCTGTCTAATGTGATTAAGCTAGAGAAAATGGAGTCCACTTTTGGTATGAAACCGTCGTATTGTCCATTTAGTGTAGACATCAAAAAAAGTGTATTCGCTCAGTGTCTACATGGCACTTCCTATTTAACACCATTAACACCATCTCCAGGAAATAGTAACTCCAGATGGCAAATAAAAGAATCACTGATTTGGCAGAGAATATGATATCAAACAAAACGTGTAAGAATGATCCACATTTTAAATATGTGCATGTGGACTTTAATAGCTTTAAAAATCATTGTTAGTTTCTTAATGTTCACTGCATCATTGAAAAGAAATATATCAAGCTTTTAATGTTCAATATTTAGATAGCGATTCAACAATAGTGCTTCTTGCAAAGACAGTGGTAAGAGACAGAAGGCAGGTTTTCTCTCTTGAAGTTACTTACATGTAGTCAGGAAGCAGTTTAATATATGTATTTGAACACTAATTAGTAATATTTTTTTAAATTTTACTATTAAATAATTTGATATTAATTCAAAATAACATTATACACACACACACACACACACACACAGAGAAATACTTAGTCTCAGCTCTCTGGAAATTGCCCGTGGCCAGAGAGAACTGCCTTTCCAAAGAAACTCTTCCTTCTCAGAAGCAGCTAAAGCTAGTGACTGATAGGAACTCAAACCCCTCTATGCACCACGGTAAAACTGAAGGACTATTCAGAATTCAAGGCTCCCTGTGGCTTTGGCTATGACCTATTTTGCAACTGCATTGTCATCAACTCCCTTCTCTAATATTCCTTCCTTCCTTTCCTTCATTCAAGTGTTGACCCTAATAACTTATAGTTGATAAATTATCTTGATGAAGATTCTGATTATTTACCTTCAATCCATGACAACACATAAAATGGGGCATGAATTAAGTCTACTATGATGAACAACCATTGAAGAGTGGGAACCTTGGTTCTTCATCTATTATTTCAAAGAACCGAAAGCAATTTTAGGGTGAACCATATATATTTTAAATATGATGATATGAGGACATAGATACTATTTGTACTTTATATACATAGATACTTTATTCATTCACTAAAAACTTATTCAAATCTATCACATTCAGCATGTCTGCTGGGTCCTGAGATTAAAAAAAAAAATAACAAATGGCCCTTTGTTTCTTTTTCTTTTTTTTTAATATTTTATTTTTAAGTAATCTCTGCACCCAGTGCGGGGCTCAAACTTACAACCCAAGATCAAGAGTCTCATGCTGTACCAACTGAGCCAAGCATGTGACCCTCAAATGGCCCTTTCATAAAAGAACATGCTATCTACAAGACTCAGCTTATTTTATAGGAATTTTAAAATAATAAGCTGAGTATCATAATTTAAAGCACTTAGACTCTCCAAGTGTGGTCCCAGACCAGCAGTATCAGCATCAGCTGGTAACTTGCTGGTGCAAATTCTCAGGCTCCACCCTAGACCTCAGAGACTCTCCTGAGGAGCCCAGCAATCTGTATTTGACTAAGATGTTAAGTGATTCTGAAGCTCGCTAATGTTTGGGAACAAACATTTTTTATTACTTTATTTTGTTGTATTTTATTTTAATCAATTAATTTATATTTTTAAATTATTTTTAAGATTTTATTTATTTACACATGAGAGACAGAGAGAGAGAGAGAGAGGCAGAAAAATAGGCAGAGGGAGAAGCAGGCTCCCTGCTAGGAGCCTGATGCAGAACTCAATCCCAGGACCCCAGGATCATGCCCTGAGGTAAAGGCAGATGCTCAACCACTCAGCCACCCGGAGAATCCCTTATTTTATTTATTTTTATTAAGTAAGCTCTATGCCCAACATGGGGTTTAAGCTTACAACCCCACGATAAAGAATCTCATGCTTTACCACCTGATCCAGCCAGATTGCCCCAGGAACCAATCTTTTAAAAAATAACAACAAAAGAAGTTTTGAGAGAAGTAATTTAGTTGTAATTTTTCTCTATTGAAGGCAACACTAATTTGGATTAATTCCATCCTATATCAATGCAGTATATAACTAGGTTCTTAAAGGAAATTAGATAAAATACAAAATTGAATCACTTAATAAAATACTCAAGCTTTAAAGGTACTTTGTGAAATATTTAATGAACTATAAATTTAGAAAGCAAAGAGCAAATCAAACCAAACAATCCTCCTTCATTTGCTGATATCATCCTAACCCAATTTTTATTATCATAAGGCTCTTCCCACTTCCATAATACAAGTAGATATAAAAAAAAACATATATTACTCTATGCCTATTATTCTGAGATAGATACTTTTAAAATACTATCACTATTGAGCTAACCAGTGTATTTAGACTGAATTTACAAGGCATGGGTTCCCTGACTTCAATTACAGGGTCTGGATTAAGCTTGGTCCAACTTGATCGGTATTTAGAAATAACAATTTTATGGTATGGATGACCAAAGATTAAGCCTTCCAAATGTATTTTGTGACTTTTATTTTTTTGGTAAGTCTTAATTAAAATGATTGAGGAAAGTAAAAAACTCTGCTATATTAGATTTATTGCCTATTTTACTAAATACTGTGGCATTTGTGGTTATAAGGAATCCAGTATGGTACAGATTATAGAGTGTCCCAAGCATTCTGTGTGATTCCATGTATATCCTACTTTCCGTTATAGTTAAATCGGTACTATGGATTAGTTCTAGATAATGGCCTGTGGGAGGAAGCCAAGTGTATCTCTTAGGTCTTAGGTACCAGAATGAATCTTCCACATTGTTTATTCCCTTTCCCCAGCAAATCTTTAGTGCCCAATAATGATGGCATCAAAACATTGAAGGCATCTGAATTCTTGAGTAGCCACATGGATATTTAACCTAGATTGTTACCTAACTCACAAAAGATTACAAGTGAGAACCACATCTTTGCTAGGTTAAGCCACTGAGCTTTAGAGTCCCTTTGTTTCTACAGCACAGCCAAAATATCCTATTTATCCTGAGTATCTTTCGGTAGCCATTTTCTCAATAATAACTAATAGGAAATAGAGCTTGGCTCTCCCTTCCAACGCTTTTATACAGTTTTGTTTTGTTTTTTAACTTTTTGAATAGGTAACATATTCATACGGTTCACAAACTAAAAATAGATTTTCCTTAAAAGTCTGGTCATTTGGGCTATATTAAACATGAGTGCATTCTCCTCTGTACCTGTGCTGGAGCTTGCTATAAGGATACCTTATTGGGTCTCATACTGGGAAAAGCCCTCATGTCAGAGTTTTTAGGTTGTCTAAATACCATAGAAGAGACTACTATAGTCGCCTGTACAAACAATGGGAGCTAGATTAGGGAAGTAGATAAACATTTATTTTAACTCTTGTTTTCACCAATGAATATATTATGGGCTGAATTGAGTACTCCCAAAATTCATAGGTTGAAGCCCTGACCCTCAATGTGACAGGATTTAGACATACAGCCTTTAAAGCAATAATAAGAGTTGAGTCATAAGGGTAAGGCCTTAAGCTGGTAAGATTGATATCCTCATAAGAAAAGAAAGAGACATCAGAGATCTCGCTCCCTATCACTGTGCACAGAGGAATTTTGTCTGATAATCATTTTGTTACAGAGATCTGCTTTAGGTCATATATATATATATAGTATCTGTACATATTTTTTTCAATATGTTGGCTTTGAGGGTGGTAAAATATGATAACAACTCACCTATAGTTCTTTTTTCACAGATTACTTCAATCCCTTTGAGGCAATTTGAAAACCATTGTTTGAAATAGATACTAACCTAGAATCTTTGTATTCCCAGTACCTGAAGCAGGGCTCTGATTGTGCAGTGGATTTCTGATGCACTTTGAGAATACATGGAACACTCTGAGACATTTTGAGGTCCCAACACAATCAGTATATTTTTTTCCTGAAATGATCCATCTTGAAAATGCAATTTGGAGACTTATCTGAGGCACCTCCACATTTTTCATAGACAAGAAAGTTCTTGTGTAGTTTTGTTTATATATATATTTTAAAGATGTTATTTATTTTTTTGACAGAAAGAGTGTGCACAAGCTGGGGGAGCAGCAGAGGGAGAAGCAGGCTCCCTGCTAAACAGGGAGCCTAAAAAAAAAACCCTCTCTCCTGTTTAGCATCCCTGCTAAACAGGGAGCCTGCTAAACAGGGAGCCTGATGTGGAAGACCCTGAGATCATGGCCTGAGTTGAAGGCAGACACTTAACCTAATGAGCAACCCAGGTCTCCCCGTGTAGTTTTGTTTTCATCAAAAGAACTCTTGCACGCAATACTTGTACTTTGATCATGATATTATGATTACTATTTGTTACATCAAAAAAAATTTATTGGGATGCCTGGGTTGAGCATCTGCATTTGGCTCAGGGCATGATCCCAGGGACACCAGATGGAGTCTCATATTGGCCTTCTTGCATGGAACCTGCTTCTCCCTCTGTCTATGTCTCTGCCTCTCTCTCTCTCTCTGTTTCTCATGGATAAATAAATAAAATCTTAAAATAATATTCATTGAACACCTATAATATATCTGAGAAAGACAGCAGTAAAAGAAATAGGCAAACATTCTGATTCTAAGGACTCAGACTTTAGTTGAGAGAGATCAGCAGCAAAAAACCCCACAAAATATGCACACATCAGGTAGTGGTCAAATCTATAAATAAGATGACATATCATCCCCTTCATAAAAATATAGTGCTATCTGCAATTATTTAAAGGCAAAATACCAAAGAAATTAATAGATTCCTAATATTTAGCAGAATAAATAAAATGGCCAATGTAATTCTAAATCATTAACAGTCTTCTAAAAGAGACTTTTTTGAGTGTGTTAACTTGTAAATACATTACCCAATATACGCTCCCCTGCTGAGTTTATGAGATCTCATCTCCTGTACTGAGGCTCATGATGTCTCCTCTTCCTTAGCTAAGGATCACGAGGGCCCTTCATCCTGGGAAATCACCAATCAATTCTTGGAAGCTTTAATTGCTGTTAACTGTGTTAGGAGGGAAAAAAAAAAGTTCCTTACCTCCTTTTGTGTGTTCTCTCCTTCCTACGTTTAATGCAGTTTTTATAAAGGGTAAAGACTTGCTTCTAAGTTTGAAATCTATGTTTCTTGTTTTTGTTTTTCCTAATACAAGTGAAAGCGACATAGCAAAGTAATTCCTCCACATAATGATCCTTTCTGACCAGATTACTCAACTGACAGCTTTTGGGAATGCTGTGAAATTATCAGGTGGTATCTTTATTGGCCATTTCTCCCTTAACCATATAAAGGTCCAAATGAAGAAACTCTTATCCCATATACTTAAAGGCAAGATTTAAACAGTATGAGGAGGTATGCCACAGGAGACTTTGACCATCAACACCTGCAGCAAAGGGCCAAAATATAAGGTGTAAAGGGACTAAACAAATATGATGTAGCATCATTATTTTCCCTCTTTCCTTCTATGCCCCCCACCCAATGTGCACCTGCACGTGTGTATGTGCATGCAAACACACATGCACACACACATTTTCTTTTTCTTTCCACTATCTCTCCTCCCTACCTCAGGAACCTTCACTACCTCATAAACTGCAGGCCAGCAAAAGTAATACCATGCCAATACTGTTCTGATGGTTATTGTAACCCCAAGCAAAAGGCATGACCCCCAAACATGAGTTCCCTTAAAGTCAAAAATTGCTGCCTAAATCAAAACCATGAGGGCAGCTACTCAACTGTCCCCTGTCCTATCAAAATGCTGACTCTGTTTCGATTAGGAAGCTACTTCATCTTCAGATGCTCAATTTCACATCAGCTGAATAAATCCTTTAACCTCTATTTGAGTCACTTACATTTCTTTTGAAAATTTAAGATCAGAGAGTTCAGGGCATAGGCACTAAAATTTTCACTTGGGCTTAAGGGAAAATGATAGATAAAGCATAAGACTTCACTGAATTATGTTATGCAATAATTTAATTTAATATGTATTTGTATTCTTAGAAAAATTCCCTAAATTGGCTTAGGATCAAGACAAATTACAAAGGCATAGCTCTGATATAGAAGTATTTGTGGAATTCAGATTCCTGATTGGAGTAGGAATCTTCTATTGTTTTATTCATGCCTTTATAGTAGATATTATGGTAACTGATTTCCTCAAAGACATAATATGCCTTGTTGATCAGTACTGACAGCTCCAACACTCCAGGAAAATGTATCAATGTTATGAAATAAAGGTCTATCTTTATTGCAGAAAAATGATATAACCATCGAGATGATAAACCAGGAAGAGTTTTTCACTGCTTTTAAGTCCAATATTATTGGAAGATCTTTTTCTAGAAGGCGATGTAATGGATCAACTGTGAAACAAATTTATTCATTTATTTAAGTTTTAAATATTTTATTTATTTATTAAGAGCGAGAGAGATAACAAGCAGAGAGGGAGAGGGAGAAGCAGCCGCCCTGCTGAGTAGGGAGCCCAATGTGGGGCTCAATCCCAGGACCCCAAGATCATGACCTGAGTCAAAAGGCAGACACTTAACTGACTGAACCACCCAGACACCCTGGAACAAATTTATGACAGATAATGAATATTTCAGGAAGATTTAGACATTATAAATATCTTCACTTCAGTTACAATTATCTTAGAAACAATGTTGGAATGTCCAATTGAACATTTCCTGGTGTGTATGGTTGTATGTGCTGAAACATTTGTCCGATGTACTGAACTGACTCTAAGTCCATCTCTGGCTTAAAATATCCGATTTTGAATGTGTGAAGAGGTCACCAGAACATAATGAATAGTGACATCTCTACGTACTTAAAAGAGGCAATTCTATACCGTTTAGAACTACAAATGTGTTTTTTTGTAGTTTATTTTCTATAGAGAAAGATACATGGAAAAGAGGAGGGAAAGGAGGCACAAGGAAAGAGGGAAGAACTGAAAGGAAAAAAGAAGAAAGAAAAGAACAGGAAAAACTTCTGAAGAGAGAGAGTGAATCTAACCAAAGGTCTGATGATCCAATTATATATTTCAGGTGGGCTGAACTTTTCACTTCTAAATCCTAATAGAAATGAGACCACTCTGTAAGAGCTACAAACTGTAGACTACTAGAGTTTTACAGCCCTGCAATGTATTTTATTTGGCCATTTTGTGATGTCTTCACAGAGTTTTAAAATCAATGAGATTAGGTATGTACTCAGCTTGCCATGACACAAGCATCTTAGGAAATGCATACATATGTACAGAACATTTAAGATTCAGCACTAAACAGAGTCCATAACCAGTGGCTATCAGACGTTCATTGATTTTAACATTAGGTCAATTTGAAAATCCTAGAATCCCAAAAACCAGTGTCTTCTTAAAGAATTGCACAGAAAGTGAGAAAAAGTCTGTGCTGGGCCTAAATTGGTCCAAATTGAAGACATTAACCTAGCAGAAATAGTCTGTGCTTAGACTCAAGCTATGTTAATTTAGGAGAATAGGGTTAAAAGAAAAAAAAAAGACAGAATATTTGTAAATTTTTTTGAAAACTATTACAAAATCTTTTATTACAAGAGTGTAATGATTGTACAAACATTTCCAAATTGTCTTAAGATTAATTTAAAAAATAGGAGCGACTTCATGCAAAATGAATGAGATAAGACTGTTCAAGCTTGACTTAGAGTTACACTCTCAGTGTGAAGTACTGCAAACGACAGCTAAATATATTCAGGTTAGAGAAAAAAAAATCAGCAGCTAGTATTATTTCTTTGGGGGGAGTAGGTGATGGAGATAGAATGGCCATCTGGGAGCCAAATCTCTGTAAAGGGACATTTATCAGTGGAACAGAAGGACTTTAGCTCTGCAATCTGCTTGCTATGTTTGTAGGAAAAAGCACCATTTAAAAATTTAGAAAGCTTTTCTATTTCATGGGTCTTTTTTGCATAAGAAAAATAACTCTGGTTAATATCTTACTCTAAAAAATTGTTTCCTATGTGTCTTATGTTCATCTACACTATGAACTTGCTAGGTAAGACGTCAATAGATTAGCACTGGAGAGACAAGATATCAAGGGAATAAAATATTTTACCACGGTACTATTTCTCTTTTTGTCCATATTGCACACACTAAATTACACCCACTTTCTTTTCTCACAACGCCCCACAATGGCTACTTTCCTCCTCTTCCCTTCCCCCTACCATATGGTCCTAGCATTGCTTGCAAATGTTTTCAATATGTTCCTGCTCATCTTCTGAAGTAAAGGATGGTTCGTCTTGGTCCAGCTTTACTCAGTACATTTTGGGAACACAGGTTAACCTTAACAACTAATTTTCACATAAGGAAATCAGGCATAGGGAAACTAAATCAGCAAACATTATTCAGGAAAGCTTCAATAAGTTAAACTTTTGGGGTTTTAATCCAAATTAAAAGGGTTAAAAGTGTGTATTTTGTTTTACTATAAATATACACTAATCAAGGCCATGTTGTATTGATGAGAAAATATAGACAATGGATCAACAGAATAGAGGTCAGAAACAGACCCACATAAATGTCATCACTTGATGTTCTTTTTTTTTCCCCCCCAAAGGTCAAAGGCAATTCAACAGTGAAAGGAATATGTTTTTCAACCAATGATGCTGTAACAACGGAATGTGCATTTGCAAAATAAAAATCAAACAAATCTGGGTCTGTTAGGTCATCTTCATTATTTCCTTCCCATATAAACTTTTGCATATGAAGTTCCTAATAACATAAACTAACTGATACAAATCTGGGAATATTTGATTATATATTTCTAGATCTACTCTGCATTAATCTATAAGTTTCTATCTTATGTAGCTTTAAAGGTATTTTAAAAAGATATATTTATTTGAGAGAGAGAGAGAGAGAGAGAGCATATGCAAGCAGGGAGAGGGGTAGAGGAAGAGCAAGAGAAAATCTCAAGCAGACTCCCTGCAGGGCTCAATCTCACAACTCTGAGCTCATGACCTGAGCCAAAATCAAGAATCAGACACTGAGCCATTCAGGCAACCTCCTCCACCCGCCGATTTTTTAAAGATTTTTTTTTTTTTGACATAAACTTTAAGAGACAATTTATCTTTGTGAATTCTGGAGGAGTGTAGACAAAATGCATAGAGGGGCATTTAATGGCGTAGAAGCAAGAGTGGTGTAAAAGTTGTTAGCTTAAAGTAACCATGTAGAAGAATCTAAGGGCAAGTTTTTAAATTTCGCAGATTTAATTCATTTTGTGCAAGGGAAAATTTAAATATGCAATGTTATCTGAAATTATTTTAGAAGCTTCTTCATACAAATGGATAAAAACGGACATCAGTAGAGGTTTGTTCCCTTTTTGTTTTAAATGAACAATTTATATTGAAAGTTTCCTGAAGTGGCTACAGATAATTTTTAATTATCTTTGGTAAAATTTTGTCATTAAAAAAAAATGGAAATTAAAGTTAAAATGTGAATATATATATATATATATATATATATATATATATATATATATATTTTTTTTTTTTTTTTTTAACAGCTGGAATCTGACCTGGAAGAGAAACAAACTTTAAAAGGAAATATGAAAGGATCACAATGGTTGATTGAATACATTGTTGCTGCACCTCATGACTCAGGCTCTCCCTCTAATGGTGGGCTGTCTGCAACTGCAGATCCAACAAATCTAGTGGATGGAAGCTTTGGAAATAGGATCCACCCCAGAATCACACTCAGGGACCAGCACCATCCTTTCCCCTAAAAAATAAAAAAATAAAAATAAAAATAATCTAAAAAATCCAGAGGAAAATTATCATACATTTTAAATGGAAGACCTATTCTAAAGTTTGTCCTATAGGGACTGCCTACTGGGGCAAGGCAGTTAACATTACACTGAAAAAGTGTTAGTAGTTTCTAAGAATAGGGCATTCAGTGGATAGTATTTACAGGGCTTGGTGGGGGGGGGCTGTTCTAGAATGTTTAGGATGGATCTTTCTAGGCATGGTGTTAACTGAATGGAGTAAAATCTGTGATATGACTGTTTAATATTGGAATACACAGTGTCCAGAGTCTTGAAGTGAGACTAATAAATTGGTGTGTGAAAAGTGAGTTGTTTGACCAGGTGAGCAATATATTGTCCTGATAGGAGAGATTTTTGCCCAGAAGCAAACAATTTTCCCAGATAATTTGGTTTACAGTAATTTCCCGAAGTAAACAATTAAACCATGTCAATAAAGATAGCCTCAATTCTCAGTCCTAATAGTTAAACTTTGTGAACAAGGGAATTTCAATTTTCAAATTTAAGGGGAATAAAGCAAAAACAAAGAAAAACACATACTTTGAAGTCTCAGTTCACATTCCAGTTTTTCTTCTTCCTCAGTGTCTAACCATCAACAGATTCATTAATATTCTGAGACCATATGTATATTGCATATTACAACTTGCATTTTCTTTTTTTATCTATATCAATTTAATAATGCATGGAAAGCATCTAAACCAGTACTAATTATATAGAAGATACACACTTAAAGTAACTTTCTTCCACCTTGAGAGGATTAAAACAATAAAGCCAATAGTGAAAATAATATTTTAAGTTCTTGAATGTAAGGAATCACACGATACATTTTTTTTTATGTTTGCAAGGCAAACTTCTTTACATATATATTTGTGATGTGCATTAAATTGTGTTGATTGTTGCCATTTGAGAGAATTTATTAGTTATAAAAACTTAGAATGTTTGAGGAACACATTAATGGACAGCTTTATTGAGTTAAATCTTAGTTACATATCATAAAATTTACATGCTATAAATTTATAGTTAGATGAGCTTCAGAAAATGCATATAGTTTTCCAGTCAATACTGTAAGTGAGCTTTAGAATACTTTAGTGATTCCAAAATATCGTTCTTGTCATTTTGCAATCCACCCCACTTCCACTGTGAAAACAGGCAATGATTTGTTTTCCTAATGTACGAATTTTGCTTTTTCTAGAAATTTCCTGTAAACGACATTATACATTTGATAGTAGTTTATGTCTGTCTGGTTCTACTTAACATGGTATTTTTGTAAATTATCCATGCTGTTGCATGTTAAGTCAGAATTTGCTTCTTTTTATTGCCTTGGTAATATTCCCTTCTATGGATATAGCACACTGCATTTATCTACTACATGATGATTGATATTTTGGTTGTTTTTAAGTTTTGACTCTTAGAAATAATGCTATTGTAGACAGTCACACAAAAGTCTCTGTGGATATAGGTTTCCTATCTTGAGTATATACCTAGAGATTAAATTCCTGCATCATATGATAAAGATTAAGTTCATTATTTAAAGAAGCTACCAATCTTTTTTTGAAAGCGATTGTATAATTTTATATTCCCACCAGCGATGTAGGAAGACTCCAGTTCCTCCACATTTAAAAAAAATTGTTTATTTATTCATGAGAGACAGACAGAGAGAGAGGCAGAGGGAGAAGCAGGCCCCATGCAGGGATCCTGACATGGGACTGGATCCTGGGTCTCCAGGATCACGCCCTGGGCTGCAGGTGGCGCTAAACCATTGAGCCACCCGGGCTGCCCTAGTTCATCCACATTCTTAACAATACCTAGTATTGTTATTATTTCTGATTTTAGATAATGAGCTTGTAGTGTTAATTCAGTGGAGTTTTATTTCACATTTTCCGAATGACCAGTAGTGCTGAACATCTTTTCATAAACTTATTGCCCACTTTCATAACCTATTTTGTGAAATGTCTGTTCAACTCCTTTGTCCATCTTTAAGTGGATTGTCTTCTCTTTATTCCATTGAGTGCTTAATATATTGTAAATCCAAATCTATTCAACTTTGTTATACAATTAATTTTACTCAATCTGTGATCTATTTGTATTCTAAATGTTTCTTTCAAACAACAAAAGTTCTAAATTTGACATTGTCCAATTTGTTTATTTTTTAAATAGTTTAAGTTTTTTGTGTTCTATGTAAGAAATCTTTGTATAACACAAACTTACATATATTTTCTCCAGTTTCCTCTAGAAGTTTTATACTTAAACTCTTACTTTTAGGTCTGTGATACATTTTGAGGTAAATTCTGTGTGTAAGAGGAGGAGATGGTGAAGATTCATTATTTTCCATGCCAGTTAGTTATTTTATCACCATTTACAGGCATGCTTTGCTTTATTACACTTCATTTTATTGTGCTTCACAGGTACTACATTTTTATAAATTGAAAGTTTGTGGAAACCCTGCATTGAGTAAGACTACTGGTGTCATTTTTCCAACAGCATTTGCTCAGTTCATGTCTCTGTGTCACATTTTGGCAATTCTTGCAATATTTTAAACTTTTAAATTATTAGTTTGTTATTGTGATCTGTCTTTAGTAATCTTTAATGTTCCTATTCTAATTGTTTTTGAGGTGCCTAGAAATGCATCCATATAAGGTGGCAAACTTAATGGGTAAATGTTATGTGTTTTCCGACCTTTTCACCAACTGGCCATTACCCCATCTCTCTCCTTCTCTTTAGGACTCCCTATTTCCTACGATATAACAATATTGAAATTAGGCCAATTAGTATTCTATAATGGCCTCTAAGTATTCAGTGAAAATAAGAGTCACACATCTCTCACTTTGAATCAAAAGCTAAAAATGGCTAAGCATAGTGAGGAAGGCATGTTGAAAGCTGAGTTAGGCCAAAAACTAGGTCTTAGGTTGTGGATGTAAGGAAATATTTTTTAAGGAAATAAAGAATGCTCCTCCAGTGCTCCTCCTCCTCTTATCAAATGATAAGAAATCAAAACAGCCTAATTGCCAATATGGAGAAAGTTTGGTGATCTGGATAGAAGATCAAACCAGCCATAGTATTCTCTTAAGCCAAAAACTAATCCAGAGCAAGGCCCTCATTCTCTTCAATTCTATGATGGCTGAGAGAGGTAAGGAAGCTGCAGAAGAAAAGTTTTAAGCTAGCATAGGTTGGTTCATGAGGTTTAAGGAAAGATGCCTTCTCCATAACACAAAAGTATAAGGTGAAGCTGCAGATGCTGATGTAGAAGCTGCAGTAAGTGATCCAAAGATCTAGCTAAGATAATGAGTGAAGGTGGCTACCATAAAACAACAAATTTTCAATGTAGATAAAATAGTTTTCTATTAGAAGATGTCATCTAGGATGTTCATAGCCAAAGAGGGAAAGTCAGTACCTAGATTCAAAGGTTCAAAGAACAGACCTGACTCTCTTGTTAGGGCTAATGTGGTTGGGGACTTAATGACGAAGCTGAAGTCAATGTCATTTACCATTCCCAAAATCCTAGGGCCCTTACGAATTATGTTAAATCTACTCTATAGAGAGACTCTGCTCTATAAATGGAACTGCAAAGGCTAGATGACAGCACACCTGTTTACAACATGGTTTATAGAATATATTAGGCTCACAGGTGTGACCTAATTTTCAGAAAAATTGATTCCTTTCAAAATATTACTGTTCACAGATAATGCAACTGATCACACTAGGGCTCTGATGTAGATTTACATTGAGATTAATGTCATTTTCATGCCTGCTAATACAGCATTCATTCTGCAGCCCATGGATCAAGGAGTAATTTTGGCTTTCAAGTCTTATTATTAACTAAATACATTTCCTAAGGCTATAGCTACCATAGATA
Organism: Vulpes vulpes; assembly: GCF_048418805.1. Lineage (NCBI taxonomy): Eukaryota > Metazoa > Chordata > Mammalia > Carnivora > Canidae > Vulpes > Vulpes vulpes. The sequence continues at coordinate 24,685,287 of NC_132784.1, read as the reverse complement.
GTGATTCCTCTGATTTGAACCAGGGAAAAGTAAATCGAAAATCTTCTGGGAAGAATTCAACATTCTAGATGCTATTAAGAACATTTGTGATCCAAAATATCAATGGGAACTACAGTTTGAAAGAAGTTGATTCCAACTCTCCGGGATGACTTTGAGGGGTTCAAGACTTTAGTGGAGGAAGTAACTGTGGATGTGGTGGAAACAGCACGAGATCTAGAATTAGAAGTGAAACCTGAAGATATGACTGAATTGTTGTGACCTCATGATAAAACTGGAACAGATAAGGAGTTGATTCTTATGGATGAGCAAAGAAAGTGGTTTCTTGAGATGAAATCTACTGATGAAGATGCTATAAAGATTGTTGAAATGGACAAGTGATTTAGAATATTACACTTAGTTGACAAAGCAGAGGCAGAAGAGAGCATTGACTGCAATTTTGAAAAAAAAAATTCTACTCTGGGTGAAATGCTATCAAACAGCATTGCATGCTACAGAGAAATGGTTCATGAAAGGAAGATTCAATCAAAGAAGCAAACTTCACTGTTATCTTAAGAAATTGCCACAACTGCCCCAAATTTCAGTCTGATCAGTCAGCAACCATCAACATTGAGACAAGATGCTCCATCAGCAAAAAGATTACAACTCACTGAAAGCTCAAATGATGATTAGGGGTTTTTTAGCAATATTTTTAAATTAAGGTATTTACACTGTTTTCCTTGCACATAATGCTATTGCACACTTAATGGGCTGTAGTATAAACATAACTTTTATATGCACTGGGAAACCAAAATATTCATTTGGCTCAGTTTATTGTGATATTCGCTTGATTGCACATCTTCATGTCCAAAGTAGTTTTTACCTTTTGTAATAAATAATACATGGAATGCTACTTTGAAATCTTGTGAATAATCTCCTCCACAACTACCTGTATCCAATGATTTAGCATCCATTGTTGGTCTTTGCCTGAATGAGATATATTAATGTCTTTAGTGATTTTCTAGGTATGTCAGTCTTTCTTCCTTTTTTTCTACTTCTCTTCCTTCTTTGTTCCAAATTTCCTTCTTTCCTTTCTCCCTTTCATTCTTTCTTCACTCATTCCTTTCTCTCTGCCTTCTTCTCTCCCCACCCATCTTCCCTCTTTCCTCACTTTCTTTCTTTTGAAATGACATTATGCATTCATGGAGTTTCATTTTTCTTTATGAATTTATCTAGTGGAAAGCCCTTAAGTCTAGATCTAAATGTGCTTATTTTTCTTGGTGGCTTATGGTTCTAGTCCCTTTCAGTGAACAAAACTAGAAAGTATATATATCCATGTGTGAATACATGATATTGCATACATTGTAACTATACTGTTGTATGTAAAAATATTGTATGTATATGAATACATAAGTTTGCTGAGCATTGCTTAATGAATTCTATAAAAGGTGTTCTATTATGAATTCCATAAGCAAAAAATAAAATATAATATTGCCTCAAAGACTTTCCAACAGTGTTCAGATGCTTTTTTTTAATATATGAGAGATAAATTAATATTTGGGATAGTTTTAATTTTATTTCATTATATGTGAAATTGAATACTTTTTATATGTTTAAGCACCATTTATGTAGGCACACTTAAAAAAATAGCTGTTCATAGTTTTTCTTTCCCCATTTTTCTATCAGATGTTTGGTCATCTGCATTTTTAGAGTTCTTTCAAACTTTAAGGAGATTAGCCTTTTACCTTTTATACATAATACACATATTTTCTTCTAACTTGTGATTTGTCTTTTGTTTTTTTCCATGTTGTCATTGTATATATAAGGAAATAGTTTTTTCCCTTTCAAAATGTATTTATTATTTTGTTGTTGTTTGAGTAAATAGTTTTTTTCTTTTAGTACAAATGGATTTAAGTCACAATTAGAGGTTTTCTTCTGCTTTCTTAAGGTTCTTGTATGGGTGTTTTTGTTTTTGTTTTTGTTTTGGTACATCTTGATCTCTGATTCCTTTGGAGCTTTTGCAGGTGAGTGATTTGAATTATGGTTCCCTGCTTATGTTTTTCCAAACTGCTGTTCAATTGTCCCAACACTTGTCCTTAGTGCTTCTCCCCTCACCCCTAGTGATGTAAGATGTGACCTTCTTTATATCACTAAATTTTATTATATACTGGAATCTATTTCTGATTTTTCTTGTATTTCTTACTTGTCTGACTATTCATGTTCAGTTTCATATTATGATTTTTGAGGCTCTAAACTATGTTGTATATTCAGCAGGCTTAGTTTCCCCTAACTGATAACCTCTTTAGGTTCTTTCTAACTTTTCCTGTATGTTCATCTCATACATATTTTGGTATCATTTATGTATCTCCAAAAATCATTACTTTTATTGAATTTTTATATTAACTTTGAGATAATTGCCATTTTATAATGTGCTGTTGTCATGTAAGAACATGAGATATTTAAATTGCTTTTGTGTCTTTTTCTGGTGTTTTCAAATATTTTCTTTTGTAAATTGCTATACTATCTTACTAAGTTTATTTACAAGTATTTAGTCTTTATTTAGTCTTTATTTTGTCCTATGACAGAGTTTTCTTTTCCATTACACTGTACATTCTACTAAATTTTATTGCAGGTATAGATTTAAGTAGCCATCATCACATTCAACATACAGAATCATTCCATCATTACATAGACACTTCATTGTGTTACTCCTTGATAGTTACAGCCTTCCCTTTAATCTTGGCCTGGCAGCAGTTTATCTGTTCTCATTACTATAATCTTGTTCTAGAAATGGGATCATATAACATGTAACCTTTTGTTTTGCATGCCTCTCTCAACTCAGTTTGTTCAGTGCTTCTTCATGATTAGATTCCCGCATTTTTAGCGAGATACTAAAGATTTGATATTTTTTCCCTGTCAATTATTCTTTTATGGAGCCACATGATGTTGGGTTTGGCTGATCGTAATGTTAACCCTATTTATTTGTTTAATGTAACTTTTTCCAGGTTTCTCTACTTTACAGGTATTATTTTTCCCTATTAATTAAAAAAAATCTTGAATTTAAAAAAAATTAATAGCAAAATTCAATTCCAAAAAATGAAACTAAACTACATACATATTATATACTTTAACTATATATCTTATACCTCATCAAATTTTCACTCATTAATTTTGCATTCACAAATTTCTAATATGTGAATTAAGCACATTTATGCTTACTATTTAATTGGAATTTTTATCCTTAATTCTGTCTTATTATCTTTTCATATTTTTCTGTTTATTGTTATTATTTCTCTTTGTGTTTTTTTTAATTAAAATTTTTTTTAATATTTTCAAGGCCTTGTACCTATGTTTGGGTAATTATCATTATAATACCGTCTTTTATAATGCAGTTAATACCCTTAGGTATCTGTCATTTGACTGAATAGCTTTAAATAATAGTCTTCCATGTCACCCTATTGTGTTGTACATACTTTTACAAAATTAGGTTATTCTATGTAAGTTTCTCTGGTATTTGAAGCCATTTGTTTGGTTTTATTATTTCTTCTTCTCCCGGCAGGTAAGATTTACATCCTATTCTGTCTTCTACCCCACCTTTGCTATCATCTTATCTCACTCTTAACTCATCTCACTAAACTCATTGCAGTGAATTTTCCTATCATCCCTGGTTGGATGATGTGCTTCCTCTAGAAGTGCAGTGCGTGAGTACAGCGTTCCCTGAATTCCTACATGTTTAAATTGCTTTACTATAAGCTGTATCCTTAAATAGCAGTTAAAATGGATATATTTTGGCTTTTAAGACAAATTTTTGTTGCATCTGAAAATGGGAGTCAAAATATAAGTCTTGAGACTGGAGATGGTGGAATAGAATTGATTTCAAACACCTGGACCTTTACATAGATAAAAGGAGCTTCCTAGTTATAGAATTAGGGAGAAATTTTATTTAAAAAGGGGAAAAGATACACATTTTACAGATTATTTATTTATTTATTTATTTATTTATTTACTCATGAGAGACACAGACAGGGAGAAGCAGGCTCCATGCAGGGAGCCCGATGAGGAACTTGATCTCAGGACTCCAGGATCATGCCCTGAGCCAAAGGCAGACACTAAACCACTGAGCCACCCAGGCGTCCCAAGATACCTATTTTAAAAAAAGACTTTGATATAGTATGAAAAGGTACTCAGGAATCAGATGTTATTAACATATATTATTGAAAGAGAATGTTTTTAAAATTAATTTTCAGTGTTTTTATTTCCATATAGAGGAAAATAGCAGAAAAGATGCAGGTAAGCATCTCATCTCTTGGATGGGATTTAAACTCAGCTGATCCAGAGAATATAGAAGATGAGAAATGAGAGGAGGGCTGGCTTACACACCAGGATCCATCACAATCATTCAGTAATCTAGCTTAGATTTTCCTTTAGCAGGGGGCTGAATTCCAAGAAATAGAAGTGGAAGCTGCCAATCCTCTTAAAGCCTGGGCTGCATAGCCCCAGAATTTTCATTTCTGTTGCTTTCTCTTTATGAAAACCAGGCAAGAATAAAAGGCAAGAGAAATAAAGTCCGTCTGTTGATGGTGAGAAATGGCATGGGTTTACTGGAGTGAAGTGACAGCTGTTTTGGGAAATAATTACACAGATATTTTCATTGTCCCTGGAAAACAGAGTTTAATTTTCTTGAAGGATGATATTTTGCTTTATTGTTCTTTATAGTCTTCACAGTACCTCACATAATATTAATAAATAATATTTGATTGTTGCTTGGGCTCTAATCTAAACGTGTTTAATTAAACTTTTTGTCTGAATATCATGATGAATTCTGGCAGTAACTACAGAACTCCAATAGATGACACATAATTTACTGATATATCTAGCCACTGTGACTTAATATAGATTCTGCTGTTTCAACATGGAGAGATATATGTCATTAGAAAGACAATGTCAACAGTATTGGATTTATTAACTTCCATTACAATAAGAGTCTTTAGTTAAGGTGAAGGTACTGGAATTTCTTTTTCACCCTATGCCCATATTGCATTTTATATGAAAAGTTTAAAAGAAAAGAAGAGGCCAAGAAAGAGAATTGAGAAGTTCAGACAATATGTTCTTTGCTTTAATAACCATTTTAATTCAATCATCAGAAAAAGGTACAATCAGAGAAAGCTATGCCCATGGTTAAAGATAAGGTCACCTACTTCCTTCTAAAAAATAATGTTTAATATGTACTGCTCTCTGATAAAAACTTTTTGCATACCAAATTGGCCTCCTAAGAAATTTTACTTCTACTGATGAATTTCAAACAATGCCATAACAATACAACTAATAATACCCGAGATTTGTTCAATTGTGCAAACAGTATTCATTGTGGCACAACTGAATGCTTCTTTAAGTTAAAATTTTTATTATATTTATCACCTTGTACCCTGCGTAACAGATGTCACAGGTCTTAGACATAACAGATACTCAATAAAATTCAATATTTGTTGACTATTAACTTTATTTATTTATTATCTATTTATTTATTTTTAAATTTAAAGGTTTTTTTTTGTTGTTGTTTTTTTTTTTTTTTGGTTATTCATGAAAGACACACACAGTGAGAGAGGCAAAGACATAGGCAGAGGGAGAAGCAGTCTTCCTGCAAGGAGCCCGATGTGGAACTCAATTCTGGACCCCATTCATACTCAGAGCCAAAGGCAGATGCTCAACCACTGAACCACCCAGGCTATCCTATTAACATTATTTAGTAAATTTGATTCCTTAAATAAAATCTTGGTAAACTAAAGCCAAATTTAATTAAACAGATATTATAAATCCTTAGTTCATTATGGATGAATTAATCCTTCTCAATCTTTTATAAAATTAATTCTTAATTTTGGTTCCTCCCTTTTTATAGAGGGGCTAAAATGTCATTTCATTTGTTGCATTTTCTTTAAAAAGAAGTTTATATATAAAAATCAATATATTCATAAATACCTGTAGTATCAACTATCTAAGGGAAGTGAATTATATAGTAGAAAGCATACTGATCCATAAAAAAGACAGACATTCAAATTATGATTCTTGATTCTGGATTTAACAGTTAAAAGATAGTAGATAATTTCTTTATCTTCCCTGAGTCTTAGTGTTCTCATTTTTTCAAGGAGCACAATGTGTTGTTGGTAGAATAAAACAAACATATGTAGAAATAATATGAACTTAGGTTTTAGTTTTAGCTTCTTGGCTGACTGATGATAATTTGTTCATCTTTATAATCACAGGACCCTACAGTATGACCTTATCAACAGCACACGATTCTTAAGGGTTTGATTATTGAATAAAATGATGTAAACTGAAGAAAGCATTATTTCTTAGTTTTGGAATTAGGGAGCACAACTGCAAACAGATTTCAGCATGACAACACATGTAGAACTTTTAGAAGACTTTTTCATGAGGATGTGTAATATGATCCTATTCCTCCTCTTCCAACGTGAAACAACTCAGTGATAGCTCTAACAAGTTGTGTTTTGCCAAGTCTCATATATTCTTAGATTCAATTTCTTCATTTTAAATAAGTTTATTAATATATCACCTACTGTTTCAAAGGTCAAAATAAATACAACAAAGAGAAACCTATTCTGTAAGATGAATTTAAAATATCAACCAAGAAATTATTTTAAGAGAGTAAAAGGTTTAGTCTGATTTCCTTTAATAGAGGAAAAGATTTTCATGCAATGATTGAGACAATAGTGGTTACCTAAGATTCAATTTCTCCCCCCCCCCCTTTTTTTTTGTAGCAATTAACCTTTTAGAAAACTATCATCTATTTGGATACAAAGTAGATTTCAAGTATACCATACCCTCCTCATGAAATAAAAAGATTCATACCCACAGTAATATCACAGAATATGCTTGGAATCTACTTAGAAAGGCCCACTTTTTGCCTTGCCATGATAGCATGTATATCTTAAAAGACTACTGAGATTGTGTTTGCCTTTGTCATATTTAGTTTGTCAACTTCATCTTATCTTCTGCTAGCTAAATGTAATGTTATAACTTCCTGTAAAAGCCTGGAAACAAAACATCTAGGTCATTCTTTCTTATGGTCAGTTTTTAAAGATATCTTACTCATTTACCCATTTAAAAGTTCCTCTGAAAATCAGGCCATGCAATGAAATATTATTTTGCCAAGTTGCCTCAATGGCTAGAAAGAATGTGAGGCCATGTGTCTCTGTAGGTATTAGTGAGAGATGACCTCATATAGTTTTAATAGCATACATAGGTGATTATTTGATTGATGGAATTTATATTACTACTTTCAGAGAGTCATTAACAATAGAAGACACATATGGCTGGAACATGTAAGCAGGTATGAGTACCATTTGTATCAGTTTGGTCAAAATTATTGTGCAGCTCCACACAAAGTGTAAGGCAAGAAGCTACATAAAGTTATTATTTTTCAAACACAGTGGTAATATGCTACTATATGTGATATACTTTATGCAAAATTACATGTCCAAAAACTATTATAAAGCAGATGGCTAAAAAAATAAAAAAAAATAAAGCAGATGGACATAAAACCAATTGTATTTCCATGGGACACCAGGGTGGTTCAGTCAGTCAAGCATCCAACTCAGGTCATGATCTCAAGGTCCTTCGATGGAGGCTTTCATTGGGCTCAGCACTGGCACTCAACATGGAGTCTGCTAGAGAATTTTTTCCCTCTCTTTCTCCCTGACCCTCTGCAGCACTCCCCACCCACACCCTTTCTCTTTAAAATAAATAAAGTTCAAAAAAAACCTCACAAGTACTACACAAGTACTTAGAGATGTGTATGCACTGAAAAAACCGTATGGTGTTCTGTATAAAAAGAAAAACATTACAAGACCATTTGAGGATCAGACATCATTGGAATTCTTTTCAAAGAAGTCAGATTGTTCTTTATTTATGTTTGGCTCCCATAATAAGAAGCGGCCAAATAATCTAGTAATAGGTCGTATGTATGATTACCATGTGCTGGATATGATTGAATTAGGTATCGAGAAGTTTGTCTCTCTAAAAGATGTTAAGAATAGTAAATGTCCCGAGGGAACAAAACCCATGTTAATATTTGCTGGTGATGATTTTGATGTAACAGAAGACTATAGAAGGCTGAAAAATCTTCTTATTGATTTCTTCAGAGGCCCCACAGTATCAAATATCCGTCTGGCTGGTTTAGAGTATGTTCTGCACTTCACTGCACTGAATGGGAAAATTTACTTCCGAAGCTATAAGTTGCTGCTGAAGAAATCCGGTTGTAGAACACCAAGGATTGAATTGGAAGAGATGGGGCCCTCGTTGGATCTGGTTCTGAGGAGGACACGTCTGGCTTCAGATGATCTTTATAAATTATCTATGAAAATGCCAAAAGCCCTCAAGCCAAAGAAGAAGAAAAATGTCTCCCATGATACTTTTGGTACAACTTATGGAAGGATTCATATGCAGAAGCAAGACCTAAGCAAACTACAAACCAGGAAAATGAAGGGGTTGAAGAAGCGACCTGCAGAAAGGATAACAGAAGACCAGGAGAAAAAATCAAAGAGAATTAAAAAAAATTGATAGAATTAGCCAATAATGTTAAAAAAAAAAAAAAAAAAAAAAACCAGAAGCAGTGTTATATGTATATGCTATGCTCTTTATCAAAAATTTGTTCTCATAGTAGCTATAAACAAATAATATGCTATAAAATCATAACACTACAATCTTAGAAATATATAATTATTTGGACAGAAGGTACATGCTCTCATAATCATAGTGTTTCAAAGCTACAGATATCCTAAAGATCAGAATCCAATCTTCTACTTTTAACATTAGGGAATTTAAATAGTTTAATTATTTGGTCAATATTAACTATTTAGTTGGTGATAAATATATGACTATATTTATAAATTATATTCCAGTTATTTTAGACCAACCTCCATTATAAAAATAAAAAAATTTGAAGTTATTTCTAAGTGATTTAGTTTATCTGAAGAGAAATCATATCTGGCAGCTGTTCTATTGGGTCTTGTACCTACACAGTCGTGATACTTTAGACGGATTTTATCTACAACTAGATTATGACACTTGTTTTGTAGGAAATATGTACCAATTACCAGATATAAGCAAGATTCCTCAGAGTTGAAATTTACCACTTTTATTCCAGATAGGAGGGGAAGACTAAGAGTTACATGTTCAATTCTCACTAGAGTAGATGTGATTAGGAATTTGCAAAACTGCTTTTCTCTTTTTTTTTAGCTTGCTTATTCAACCAACATTTATAGAACACACATATATGGCAGGACTTGTAATACTAGGGATAAATAACTAAAAATTCATAATGACTTCTTGAATGTTACTATGTTACTGTTTTCAGAAAGTAATCATTTGAAAAAAAATATAGTGAGTCCAACAGGAGCTACTTTTCATTCTTCAGTGTGGAAAATTTCTAGCTACCGTGGTCTTATACCTGCATCTTACTAAGTAGTCCTATAACATTCAAAAAAGAGACATACAAAGAAAGGATGTGCATTTCATGATAGTGGGAAATAGTTCTTCAAATACCATGGTCTTCAAAAATTGGATCCTTTTACCAAAGACCCTGAAGAGATATGAAATTATATATATTATTTTGTTATTAGTCTCTATGGAAGTACTTCAGTTACTTCTATCTGGTCCCTGGAGTGAAAACTTCTCAGGGTTAGTTGGTTGGTTAAAATGGGGTTTTGTTATCATCTCATAAGGTTAAAATGTTAAGGTTAATACTCTGAATACTATGATAGTTGGCTTCTCATGGCCAGAGACATCTTGAACCCAAAGTCTGAACATTAACAGTACTAGAGGAGACAGGGTAGTTTACTACAATTTTAAAGACTCAAGACATTAGACTTACTATTTATAAAAAATTAAATATTATAACACTGTACAAATGTACAGTATTATTATTTTTATTTTTGATAAAATATACTGTATGTAACCAACTAGTTTTCCCAGATTTATGCTACTAAATTAAATTCACAGGCTCTCCTAATTTGGTAACATTTGGATTTGTAGTAGTAGTAGGTTTTGCCTGTAAGATTAGATTATACAATGGTAAATATACTAGGTAAGAACATCATAAAGCAAAAGAGACTATGTGAGTTGACTTCTAGATACAAGTGTTTTAAGAGTGATAGATTTTAAGAATGAAAGTATAGCAAGTGTAACTTACAGTACAATGTTTTCAGACATATATGTAAACTCGACTTCATGTGAAAAAGAGGATGAATATTTTCATGGATTTTTGAGGACACAACTAAAAGGCGTTTCTAAATGCATTTATCATCACTCCCACAACAGATTAGCACTTAATACATGGTGGTTATTTTCTTTCCTTTCCCTCTAAAAAGGCTGCATGTGATTATTTGGTTATATGTATACACTGAGATCCATTGTTTGCCATTTTTTTCTCACAAGTGATCTTTGGAGTACATGATTTTTTTTTTTAATCAAGTAGGCTTACATAAGACCTTATTTCTAAGCCTTAAAGTGGTTACGTATTTTTTTCTCACAAGTGATCTTTGGAGTACATGATTTTTTTTTTTTAATCAAGTAGGCTTACATAAGACCTTATTTCTAAGCCTTAAAGTGGTTACGTATTCACATGAGGTAATATTAATCATCAAAATAGCCAGATACAGAAAATTATATACACGGATCAATCTATGAGAGATTTTAGAGGGCCAGAAGCTATTGGATTGTTTTGCAGCTTGACAGAGCTGGAGGTGATGGGAAGTTTGCATTTTTAATCTGAACTCTAGTAAGTCTTTCCAAAATGAAAGTCATAAAACTAATCCAGGTAATGCAGAATAAATCTCTGATAATGATTAGCTTGACTCTTTAAAAAGGCTTTCCTGAGTATTGGTCCAAGAAAAACAAATGGGTCAGGTTACCATCCAGGATATTTTAAAAAAAGATAATTTGGGAAAGCTCTGCCCTCAACTTTTTGATTAGTTAACAGTGTATGCAGCAAACTGGTATCTAAGGAAATGGGGAGTAGAGCCAGAATTCCAGAAACCATTTCCCACGGCTAACACTTTCTTATGGTATTACCTTCCTGTTCCTGTGTGTCCCATCTGCAAGATGGAGGTAATAAGAGTATCTATTTATTATAGCAATTGTAAGGATTGAATATGCTAATATTCAATGAAATTCCTAGAATAACCTCTCAATATATATTAGTCATTTTAATATTTAATATTACTTTATTATTATTATTATACAACCCTTTTTCAGTGTCTGATATTTTATAAATAACTAAAGTCTAGAAATGGAGGTGATTATATTTCTCTTAAAAGTAGTGCAGTTTGGGAGGGTTGAGGATATAGTTACATAAAACTACATTTTAGCAAATTAAGCTTAGGAGGCTAATCTTTTTTCTTTAAAAAATATATTAAAAAAATAAAAGTCTATAGTAATACAGAATTACTGAAATAATTTCATTAACAAAAACCAGAATTGTCTGGCCATCACCACTGTCATGCTTTATTTTAGATAATAGCCAAAATTAAAAAAAAAAAAAAAATATATATATATATATATGAGAGAAATAAGCATTCAGAAAGAAAATAAATGATATTAGCAAATATTTTTTTAAATGACAATAGAATAATTATTATATGAAGATTTAAGAATTTTCTTCAAGAAAATTCAAAAGAATCAGATAAAACCTGATTAAAACAACTGGAGAGTTAATTAGGAAGTTAGGTACAAAATTAATAAAATACTCAAACATTTATGTATATGTATCAGCCAGAGCAAGTAAAAGAATATAATAGAGGAAAAAATACCACTTAAAAGGATAAGAAAACTTGTTACAGATTTAATATAATACTAAACAGAAAATGTGTAAGTCTTTAGAGGAAAAAAATACTGCAAAATTTATCAAAGACATGAGAAGAGTTATAGAAGCCAAGTGCCAGAGAAATGTAACCGAATTTTAAATAACTAATAAATTTAATACAAACTTTATTTTAAAAGTTTAATAGTATCATTATAGAGCTTGAAAGTTTATCTTCATATCTACCTAAGTGCAATTTCATAACAATATTCAAGAAATTATGAAAAATTGATGACAAAATATAGATGACTCTTTTTTTTAAGGTTTATTTATTTTATTTTAGAGAATCCTAAGCAGATTCCCCACTGCTGTGAAGACCCCGATGCGGGGTTGGATCTCATGACTCTAAGATCATGACCCAAGCCAAAATCAAGAGTCAGACACTTAGCCAATTGAACTACGCAGGCACCCCTAGATAATTATTTTACGTAACATGAATGTAAGAATACATTCTATAAAGATGTGGCAACCAAACTTTTAACATGGGCTTAGAAACAGACAAATAGAACAGTGAAAACAAAATAAGTGGCCAGAAATAGATTTATAAAAAAAGTGGCTTTTCAAATATATGTGGAAATTATACATTATATTGACATACATTAACTAATCATCCTTTAGGGGAAGCCATTAGTTGTCCATTTTACATTATACATAAAAAACAAAAATTAACTCATAAGAACTAGAGAGCTAAACTTAAAAATTATTTATAAATTTCCAAATATGAAAGATTAGTTCTATAAAATTTTTGGAGGAGAAGAAATTTTCTAAGCAACACAACAAATCAACTAGAAAATGACAGACTTGACCACATGAAAATTAATATTTCTGTTGCACACATGAACCTAATACAATGGTATGTGTCAATTATATCTCAATAAAAAATAAGATTTCTGAAAAAAGTTTCATGAGGAAGTAAGAATAAGCAGAAAAAAACACAAAATAAGATATTGGGGATAAATATATATAACATAAAGATAATATATAATGACATAAAAAAAATCCTGTAAAATTTACTCGGAAGATATAAGCGACAATACATTGAGTAAAATGATCAGAGGTAGCCAAATGAAAAAATGGTGAACCTTCATATAAAAAATATGAAAAAAATCAATCTTGATTGTAATGTAAATAAAACCAAACAACGTACATAATGTTTTACTCATCCATTTGGGAATAATCTATAACCTCATCTTGACAAGATTTAAAAATGGAGGGAATGTAAATTGGTTTACCAAAATGACAATTTGGCAATATCTGGCAGTATTTGAAATTTGCCTACTCTTTATTTCGGAAAGTCCACTACTGAAGAAATACTCATATGTACCTTAAAAAATGTAGCTGCTACAATTTAATAATACTAAAGAATTGAATATATTTTTGAATAAATTGTATATAAATACTATAGCAAGATGCTGTATATGACACATACTAAGTTATATGTGAGCATTTACTGTAATTATAATAATTACCAGTACTGATATCTGTGTTGAATATTTTAAATTTTCCTTCTAGATCCCCTCTCCACCTATCTCCAGGCTGCTCTGGACCTGGGATGATAAATACTGTGGGCTACAACCACAGCCCTTCTGGCCTTTTGCTTTTGTTTGGGTCCCATCGGTAAATAATCAGAAAATGAAGACGGTTGGAATATTTGACTTCCTCCATGGCAAGTTGCTGGGGGTTAGATGCTTCTGTCTAATAAAAGCCACAGTTTCAGTAAGATACCACCCCCGGTTTCTAATAACCATTCCAACTGCTCACTTCTTCAGACCTAGACAGCGCAGCTCCCTGCTACCATGGACACAAGGTTCTGCAGTACACCTGTTTGTTTTCTTAAGCCCCATCACACCTTTATAAGTACTGCCTATAGTTAAATCTCTTCAAATCGCCCAGTTCAGTGAACCATGTATTATTGCCAGTACCCTTTCTCACAGTATTCTTGACAGCATTTCGTTTTTCTTCATTGCTGGCAGAGCTCTATTTTTTTGTTCCAGCCCTCCACATTCTTCCTACAGCCTTTTGGTCAATACCTTTCCTCAACAAAATGATCAATCCTGATTACTCTGAGTTAAACACAGTAATTCTATTCACTGTACCAGCAATCAGTTTAGGAGTAGCTGGGAAATGAAAAGAGAAGTCTAATGAGGGGATTCTAGGGAGGTTCTCATGAACCTCAAAAAAGAAGACACACAAGAAGAGGCACCCACAAGAAGTCTTCTGGTAGGCATTGTGAAGTTTGGAGTGATGCCTGGACCTGACTTGGGTGCTACACCATTGCACCACTGTGCTAAAATGGCACAGTAGGCAGATAAAAAGGGTATGAGTGAGCTGACAAATCTATCAGTCTTGGGATTGCCTTCCCTGTGGATCCTCTACTGTGACATAATACATTTTCTTCTTATTGTTTAATGAATTCTGAGTTGGTTTACTCTTACTTTCAGTTGAAGGCAGGCACTCTGACCTGAATACCATTGAATGCTGGAAAGCACTTAAAAAAAATAAAAACAGGAAAATTGGCTTTTATTGAGTTGCAACTATTTCCAAAAATAATTATAATCATCCACAAAAGAAAATAAAGTGAAGATATATATGTATGTAAGTAATGTTACATATGTATTTAATCTTATACACATTAGATTTAATAAAATATATTAGATAAATATTAGATTTATAAGTATCATATGATTAGATATTACTATATAAAATATTATTAGATTATACTATACTTTAATTAATGTATAATATATAATGATACCTATAATATTATATATGTATATAATATGATATAGTAGCTAATGATCTTCTGCCTCAAATACCCAAAGTAAAGGTATATGCATACTATCTATGTAAGTCGTTTACTGAATGCTCTGCAATCAATAGAACACACAAAAACATTGTAATTATACTTGACCCTACCTCTTTAAACCCACTTATCATCTTACAATCCTTCCCTTTGTAATTCTTGACAACCCAATAATCCTTCTGAATGACTCTAAGGAGTCATAAATAATCCGTATCTCTTATTAAGATACCTAGTCTTACCTAATGGCAAAGCTTCTATCTTTCATTAAATTTAAATATTTTTTTCAACCCAATTTGAGCATGCCTCAATTTTATAAGCCTACAATAAGAATGTTAAATCTTCAGGTCTTCACCTTTTCACTGCCTTGTACTTCTACTACCCTTACTCATGCTGCCCCTGTCTTCCTGTAGAAACTGAAAAGGGAGAAGAAGGGAGAGAAATTGTCTGAATTAATTTTAAGAGTACAGTCTGGCATGGGGGCTGTTTATGCATTATATTGACAAATGCTCACTTATTTTCTCAAGGGCTTTATTTATGTGTTTTGGGAGGTTTGCTCTAGTGAGAGATTCAGTCTGAACATCTCTAAAGGCAATGCGTCCTCTACCTAACCGTTAATCTATTTCCTCAGCCACAAAATTCCTGAGTTCCATCCCTCTGTATGGGGTATATGTAGAAGGATTTTGTTTAAGTATCCATATCTTCCTTCCTGCAGGGAGACACACATCTGGCAAATACATATCTTTGCCATGTCCTTGTGTATAGTAAACATACATATCTTTGGAGTCTCTCTCTCTCAAGAAATTCTAACCATGATTTATATTTTGAAATTTCAAATTCCTAATCAATCCTTATTCTCAAGTTCTAGAAGACAAAGTCCAAGTTCTGCAAGTGCTTATCTCAAGTTCTGCCAGAATTCACCTGTCATTTACCCATTAAAGATAACAGAATGCCAAGAATCCATTAGGTTGCTAAAGAAATAGAAAAATAAGAATTTCTTTACAGGAGGATTTGGTGTGTTGTGAAATGTTTCCTGTTCTCTTCTCTTGAGGAAAGGAGAAGAGACATAACCTATCACTTAACTGAAAACTAGTCAACAGTTTAGCTTGATATAGCTTTGGTGATTCCACACTGGTACACTGCAAAAGCTGGGTCCTAAGGATGGCATTATAGTTTTGTAATGTCCTGTGTAAATGTTTTTACTGATTTTTGAAAATAATAAACCAAAAACCTTGGTTCATTTATACATGCCTTTTGATACATGCTTGTACGTATCTAAAGATGATCCCCGGGATCCCTGGGTGGTGCAGTGGTTTAGCGCCTGCCTTTGGCCCAGGGTGCGATCCTGGAGACCCGGGATCGAATCCCAAGTCGGGCTCCCAGTGCATGGAGCCTGCATCTCCCTCTGCCTGTGTCTCTGCCCCTCTCTCTCTCTCTCTCTCTGTGACTATCATAAAATAAATAAATAAGTAAATAAATAAATAAATAAATAAATAAATAAATAAATAATAAAGATGATTCCCTTGGAATGGTCTAAGAGTTTAACTTGCAGTGTTTTGTTAATTGGTACCTTGTTGTCTTAGCTTTGAAACAACTGACACTGAGTCCTCAGTTAAAACTTTAAGACCCAGAAAAGTCCATTTTAACATTTTATCTCTAATAGTAGATATGTAAACACGTAGGGGGAAAAAAAACCTGGTAGGATATACCAAAATATTAATAGAGGTTGACTTTGGAGAAAGGAAGGATATGATATTGAAAGTAGTTCAGGGACGCCTGGGTGGCTCAGCAGTTGAGCATCTGCCTTCAGCTCAGGGTGTGATCCTGCAGTCCCGGGATCGAGTCTCACATCAGGCTCCTTGCATAGAGCCTGCTTCTCCCCCTGCCTCTCTCTCTGTGTCTCTCATGAATAAATAAATAAAATCTTAAAAAATTAAAAAAAAAGAAAGTAGTTCAAATTAGGAGGGAAAATTTAGTGTTTACAACTTACACTTCTCTTTGGTTTAGATTTTAAAAATTAGCATTCATTTATCACTTATGTACCTGTAAATAACAGCAAACCTTTAAAAAGTGAGAACTACACCCTAGAAACCAAAACTATTAGAAAATTCATTAGATCATGAAATGCTCAACAATGAGAAATATGCATTTTTTATCATTAAATCCTTGGATTTGATATCTTGATCTTGCTGCATGGGAAATATGTGCTGAAATAAATACGTGCTGAATGCAGAAACAGAAGTAAAAATGACATACTCCTAATCAAGGAGTTAGTGTATATCATGTTTTTTAAACTTTGAGAGCTACTGTAATACTCTATATCTCTGAGGTACTAGTATAGGGGAGGGGAACGTTTTTTCCCCTAACTTTATGAGATTTATGTGGAATTAAGGTTTATTCTCTTGAAAAATGAAGAGAAACATCTGGCCTTGTGCCTTTTGGTCACATTGAATACAGTATTGTGAAAGCCTACATATGTAATGAAACTGGTTCTCTGACAATGGATTTCTATAGTAAAAGGAAAAATCTGCTAAATCTCAGGGGCTGTGCAGGTGGATTAGCCTATAGTAGTATTAGCAAAGACTTTTCCAGCTCTGTTTGAAATCAACACAAAATACACTGAACAAAACCTTAATTATACAAGAAGACTCTATTTGTGAAAACATTAATATATTAAAAAATATATAACCTGAAATAAATTTAAACCATATAAAACTAACCTACTAATCACCAAAAACATTAAGCACAATATTGAATATATTTTTTGTTTGTTCTCTTAGAATACAGAAGGACTTACAGGAATATCCCAAAATTTGTTATTAAAAAAAAAGACTGGAGGGGATCCCTGGGTGGCTCAGCAGTTTAGCAGCTGCCTTAGGCCCAGGGCGCGATCCTTGGAGTCCCGGGATCGAGTCCCGCGTCGGGCTCCTGGCATGGAGCCTGCTTCTCCCTCTGCCTATGTCTCTGCCTCTCTCTCTCTCTCTCTCTATGTCTACCATAAATAGATAAATCTTTAAAAAAATAAAACAAATAAAACAAATCATGGAAAGTTCTTTAAAAAAATAATTAATTAATTAATTAATTAATTAATTAATTAATTAAAAAAAGACTGGAGGGGCATCTGAGTGGCTCAGTTAGTTAAAAATTTGACTCTTGATTTCCACTAAGGTCATGACCTCAGGGTTGTGAGATGGAGCTGAGCATGATGCTGGGCATGGAGTCTGCTTAAGATTTTCTCCTCCCTCCCTCTGCCCGCTGCCCCATCCCCACTTTCACACTGGCTATTTCTCTCTCTCTCTCTCTCTCAAAAAAAAAAAAAAAAGACTGGAAAAGATTGTGTTATTCTACAGCAAGCTGAGATATTCAAAATCAATCTTCTGCAAACTTATTTGAATAATAATCATGGTAGCAATCTAAATGTTTAAAGGCAATGCTAAAGGTTATAATTGCTATGTATTTGAGACAGCAGCTATCTCTTACCTTCTGTATCTTTTGATCATAACCTTTCCCTTCCCTTTCTCAAATATCCCCTTCCCAAGTTCAAGGGCCGAATGGGAAGGGAATAGTAGTTTGTGTTTCCTAAAAGACCACAAGCATGACCGGGACTGTCAAGTAAAGGCTGGAGAGGGGTCTTCATCCTGTGCTGTGGTGGAGAGTGGGGGAAAGATGGAGAGTGAGCTAATTGGCCTCAGGATTTTCACACCAGCTCTTGGAACCTTTCTCTTGATCATTGCTACAGGGTTGCTGACTGTGTGGGGCTGTGCTATAGAATCCAACATACAGTAAGAAAAGGCCTGAAAAGTGAAGAATGGCTGTTAATTAGATGGTGGTGAATGAGCTGAGCTGGGTAACACGGGACTGCCTTATCTTGAAGAGAAATTTAGCCCATGTAATAGCCTGCACGTTAGCGACAGCAAAAGATATCGACAAAGGATGGCTTTCTAAAGGTTGGGACTTTTTTCTAGCCTCAAAATTCCTTACATAGCAGAGGTTTATCATTCACATATCATTGTCAAAAAATAGCAGGAGCTTCCAGACTTTCTACTGAACTTTACAGATGTTTGCAAAGCATTTATGTGGGTCTTAAAGGTAAATGTGTTCCACCAGACTTACATAAATGCTATTAGGATGAATACACTGTCTAAGCCCTTTTTCTCTTTTCCCTGTCTTTGAGTTTGCAAATATTACCTTTGAGATGTAAATGGAACTTCCTTGTTCTCTTACTATGGCATGTACTCTCAACTCTAATATTGAAACAAAAATAGAATTATCATGCAATGAAGTTGAGGTCCCTCATTTGAGATCATATAATAAAGAATCCTTTGTGTGTTATAAATTTGACATCGAGTCTGAGAGGTATAAGGAACAATGCAGATTCATTTAATGTATACAATCCCCAGGCATATTTAATAGGATTTTTAAGCATAATGTCTTACATAACTGCAAAGAAACAGTAGTGCTTCAATTCTAGTCTTTTATCATCAGCAGGAAACTAGAAAATAGTGCTTCCTATGCTAAAGAAAAATTTGCTGGTGATTACACTTTTTATAGTTGAGCTCCTTATAAATGATTTTCTCCACTTGTAAAGAAAGTGGTAGTAACTATCTCATATTTTAACAGAAGTAGAAGGAAATAGATCCATTTGCATCACATTGCACTGTATTGGGTGTCAGAGAGAGACTCCTCAATCTTCAGAGCTCTTGTTTACAAAGATAGTTTCTATATACTTGGCAATAACTTCAGTAGCTCTATAGTTTATAAGCCTTCAAAAAATATGAGATTGATATTCAATGATGCAAGTACTCTAGAGAAAACCTTTCTTTTCTCCCTGCTCCTAATTTAAATGGATTGCTGGCCAATGGATATTTTTAAATGAATGAAGCTCTGATTATATATTAAAAGTTTAATAAAGTTTAATGGTAAGAGGAATAAGATTTTGCTAATGAAGTTTGGGCGGCCACAAAGCAATGCATTGCTTTCTTGGAAAATTCAGACATCCAAGAATTTCTAAACATCCTGCAAGAAATAGAGACTGAATCTATAAAACTTAATTTAGTTCTGTGACTTCCAAATGTAGAAAAATTATATTATTTGAAAATCTTGTCTTTGAGTGGAATGGGATCTATCCTAAATTGGGGAAATAATATAATTAGAAATATTCCTTTGATTAATAAAGGGAAGTGTTAACAGAAATGCACACATAAATTATTTTGAGGATGAATTCCACGTTTTATAGTAATGTTAGTAATAACAATATTGACCACTATTATAAAATATTGAGGGTTTATTATTCTCCAGATCTTGTAAGGGATTTATATATATATATACATCTCATTTATACTCAGACCAGTTTTATGAAGTACTTTTATTCTCAATTTAGATAATTAAGTAATAATTCTAAAATCACATATGGTTAGTAAGTGATAAAGTTGAAATGCAAATACCCCTCTGACTCCATAACCTCTGCTCTTGGCAATTGTTGTAACTGTATGATGCTGCATAGTACTCTCCGCAAACATAATGGTGTAAGCATTAATTGATCGTTCATGGATCTAGAGGTTGACTGGTCAAAAGAGAATGGTCTCTATGGGTCTCTCATACGACTGCACTCACACAGTGGCTAAGGCTGATGTTATCATAGAAGATTGCTTACAGGCCCAACTGTCGTCCAGGACATTTACACATGAGCACTATTTGCAGCTTGGGCTTTCTCAGAGCATGGCAGTAGAGTTCAAGGGTGAGTGTCTCCAAATGTAGAACCTGAAAAAAGCTTTATTTTTTTTTCTAAATCAGCCTTTAAACTCTTGCAGCATCATTTCTATAGCATGCTATATATTAGAAATCACTCAGTAATAACAGCATATTTTCAAATGGAGAAGGACTATGCTCCATTTCTTAAGAGGATTAATGTCAAAAATTTGTGAACATCTTTTCATTAATAGTGATTTTTAAAAATTGTGGTAAAACACATGTAATGTAAATTTGTCTTCTTACCCATTTTTTTAGTATAAAATTCAGTGGCATTAATGACTTTCACATTTTTGTGCAACTACTGCCACTATCCATCCACAGAAATCTTTTCTTCTTACAAAATGTAAATTCTTACTCCTTAAAAATAATTTCCCATCCCCTGTTCTGCCAGCTCCTAGCAACTACCATCCTACTTTCTGTCTCTATGATTTTGATGTAAGCAGATTCATACAGCATTTGTCCTTTTAGGACTGGCTTATTTCACTAGCATAATATCCTCAAGTTTCATCTATGTCGTATATAGCATGTGTCAGCATTTCCTTCATTTTTAAGACTAAATAATATTCCATTGTATGTATACACCACATTTTGTTTATGCATTCATCTGTCAACAGACACATAAATTCTTCCACCTTTTGGCTATTGTGAATAATTGTACTCTAAATGTGTAAGTATAAATTCCCTTTAAGGAGTGGAATTGTTAGGTCAAATGGTCATTTTTCTACCTTTTTTTTTAAACTGACATACTGTTTTCTTTCTTTCTTTCTTTCTTTCTTTCTTTCTTTCTTTCTTTCTTTCTTTATTTATTTTTTTGACATACTGTTTTCTAAAGCATACGCACCCCTTTATATTTGCAACAGGCACAAGTCTTCTAGTTTCTACTTATCCTCATCAGCACCCGCTATTTTCTGTTGTTTTTTGTTTTGTTGTTTTGTTTTGCTTTGTTTGTGAACGGGTACCTCATTGTAATTTGATTTGCATTTTCCTAAGAATTAGTGATATTGAGAATCTTTTCATACTTTTTGGTTACTTGTATGTCTTCTTTGGAGAAGTATCTATTCAGGTTCCTTGTCCATTTTCAAATCAGGTTGTTTGTCTTTTGTTGTTCCATTTTAGGAGTTTTTCTATATTCTGGATGTTTTCCATATCAGATATATGATTTGCAAATATTTTCTCCCATTTTATAGGCTGCCTTTTCATTCTTTTGATTGTGGCATTTGATTCATAGACATGTTAGATTTCAAAGTTGTTTATTTTTTTTCTTTTTTTGCCTGTGCTTTTAGTGTCATATCCAAGAAATCAGCGCAAATCCAATGTCATGAAAATTTTCCCCTATATTTTCTTGCAAGGGTTTCAGACTTATAGGTATCAGGTTATGTAAAGTTTTTTTATCAAATTTGAATTAATTTTTGTATCTGATGTAAGATCAGATTCCAATTACATTATTTTGCTTGTGAATAGCCAGTTTTCCCAGCATCATTTGATGAAAAGATTATCCTTTCCCCATTGAGAGGTCTTAGCACTGTATCAAAGATCATTTGCCCATTTATGCAAAGGTTTATTTCTGGGCTGTGTGTTCTGTCTTATTGGTATATATGTCTGTGTCTATACCAGTATGACATTATTTTTGATTACTCTAGCTTTGCAGTAAGTTTTGAAAGCAGGACGTGTGAAAGCAGGATTACTCTAGCTTTGCAGTAAGTTTTGAAAGCAGGACGTGTTTGTCCTTCTTTCTCAAAACTGTTTGGCTATATGGGGTCCCTTGAAATTCTATAAGAATTTTAGGATGTATATTTTATTTCTGCATGATATATCACTGGCCTTTTGACAGGGTTTGCATTGAGTCTGTAGATTCAATTAGAACTTCTTTTTCTTATTTTTTACAATGTAAATGAGATAATTTTAAACTTCCTTTTCAAATTGCTCCCTTTTTAATGTAAAGAAACACAATTGATTTTTGTGTGTTGATTTTGTATCCTGCAACTTTGCCGAATTCATTTATTAGTTCCAACTTTTTTTTTTTTTTGCTTATTTTTTTTTCTTTGGAATCTTTAGGATTTCCTGCAAATAAGAAAGATTATATCTCTGTGAACAGGAATAATTTTTCTACTTCTTTTCCAATTTGGATGTCTTTTATTTCATTTTTTCTAATTCTGGCTAAGACATCCAGTACTACATTGAATAGAAGTGGTGAAAGTTAGCATCCTGTCTTAGCCTTGATCTTGCAGGAAAGCTTTCAGTCTTTCACCATGAAGTATGTCAGCTGTTGTGAACTTCCTTTAAATCACCATAATAATATTTAATATTTTGTTTAATTAATATGTAATCTTCATTCTCAAACCCTGATTGTATTTATATTTAAGTGATAAGGCATCACTAACTATACCTCTTGTCCAATTACACAAGAATGAAAAGATAGGGCAGCCCCGGTGGCGCAGCGGTTTGGCGCCGCCTGCAGCCTGGGGTGTGATCCTGGAAGCCCGGGATCGAGTCCCACATCGGGCTCCCTGCAGGGAGCCTGCTTCTCCCTTTGCCTGTGTCTCTGCCTCTCTGTGTGTCTCTCATGAATGAATAAATAAAATCTTAGGAAAAAAAAAAGGATGAAAAGATAAAGAAACAGTTCAAAGCAATCCAGGGCTAATGAGAAAAGTGCTTGCCAGTTTATCCAAAATGGAAATATGAAGCTAAAGTCAACATTATTAGATTCAAGACTTATGGGCTTATTTGGCATTTTTAATACTGTAAAAATCAAAGCTACTACCTTTACAAATGAAGGCAGTTAGCAGTCTAAAGTTATTATTTAAAATATAATTTAAGAGCACCAGTGGTAATATTTCAAATAGGTGAAGAAAGGATAATGTTTAATAAACAGTATTGAGAAAATTAGATATTGACTTGGAAAAACCTGATTTCAATCTTTAGCTGCCACTGTTCCCAAATCCATCCCAGAAGGAATAAGGAATTAAGCAGGAACAATGAAGCCATCAAAGTACAAAAAGAATGTATCAAGACAGTTTTTATAATATTGGGGTGCAGAAGACCTTTCAAAGAATGACATAATAGCAAAGATTGACATACATGACAAAATAAAAGTTAAAACTTCTGAATGGAAATGACACAAAGTTGAAAGGCAAAATGGGGAAATTTGTCACATTTAAGTGACAAAGAGTTATTAAAAAGTGGATAGAGCGCATAAAGAAATTCTACCAAAAATTTTTAAAAGATTCCACAAACAACACTCCCTCTCAAATTCACAAACAATATAAGCAGACAATTCAGAAAAAAAGACCAATACTTGACCCATATACATTTAAAATTGCTTGACCCAATTATGAATTAAAGGAAAACTATTCATTTTCCTGCTGGAGTGGTAATATTCCAAGGCTTGCTGATATCTAGTATCTGAACTATACTGGCCAATAAAAGTCTATTTTTTTCTTAAGTCCATTCTTTGCTCTTTCTCTGCTTTGTTCTTCACTATAGGAGGGCTGACTCCTATAGGCTGCATTCCCCAGATATCCATGTCAGCAGCCTTCCAGCTGAATTTGCCAAAGGAAAGCACTGATAGGAAAATCAAAATTGGCTAGAAGAAATAAGTCAGGTTTACTTCCTTTCCAACTCTTTTTTTTTTTTTTTAGGGCAGTTCCTTTGGCTGAATGACACTGTCTCCATAGCTGTACTTCCAGCTGATAACTCCAGCTTCCTGATTCTGGTAACACCTCCTACTCTCATTATCCTTCTGCCAATGACACACCCAGCAGGCAAAGTAGTGGTAACAGTCCCCTGGATGTAAGCAATTAGGGGGTATATTGTGTGCAGAGAATTTCTAAACTATGTTGATACCAACCAAAAGTCAGTCTTTCTCGGTAGATAGATAGATGATAGAGAGATAGATAGATAGATAGATAGATAGATAGATAGATAGATGATAGATAGATAGATAGATAGATAGATAGATAGATAGACGAACATAAACCATGTGCTAGCAATTCCAAAGGATGTCAGTGACATTGAAGAAACACTCCTCCCATTAAGACCACTACTCCCAGTATATCCCTCCCCCTGCCTCCTACTTGGTATTCTAGCAATCCAGTCTGAGGAGCAATAGCAACAGCTTCCTGCTGTTACTAATCTCAGGGTTGTCTCACCATCCCATCTGGTTTCTCAATTCTTCCATTACTGTGTCAGAAATTTTCTGTTTTAGCCCTAGAGGTTCGTTTTTCTCTTTGAGTCCTGACTGATAGAAAAATTATGGAATCTGGCACTCATTTTTTTGTGGATGTTAATGAAATAGGATAAACTTTTAGATGGAAATTTAGTCTTATTTCTCCAGCTTTCAATGTGCATTTATTTATTGTGGAAGTGAGAATGAGAGATTAGAAGGGCTTTTATTTTCTAGCTTAAATTTGTTTGTATCAGTTACTTGGATTACTTTTACAAGTAAAAACTAATGCATTTCCAATTTGAAAAGTAAAAAGTAGTCCCATACTAGAAGCACATACTGTGTACTGTCAGCATGAGAGAGTAAATGTGTATCTCTGATTGTCAGGGTGTGTCTAGAGAAGAGAAATGTTAAAAACAAATACAAAAATCTTAGTTAAAGACAAGCATGACTGGAATAAATCACAATGTAGAGGGAGGAAAGTAATCAATGGTGAGGGATGGGCCTGCTGCTCGGATGCAATTAATTTCTAAGCAAAAGACTTAATGAACTGGGGAATTACAATATATGTTATGAAACCTGCTGTGATGAAACAGAAAATAGGAAGCATACTAGCTCAGAGGGACATATTCTGATTTTCTCAAAGGTTTAAGAACTAAGCAGGCTTTCAAGGGATCACTTTTACCAGGTTACAGGAAGCCAGTGAAGCGAGAGCCATGTACATTATTGTAAAGCTGGGATGGATAATTTATAGTCAGATAAAGCATGCAGTCCTCAGTGGTGAAAAACACCAGTGTTCAAACTATGTGACACAGGTACCTAGGGAATGCAGTCATTGTAAGATACTGCACAGGCAAGGTGTTTTAATCACAGATTTACTAAGTAATATGTCACATTACTACAAGACACAACATATTAATGCATTTGGAATCAGGCAGATCTGAGTTTGAATCCTTTTTCTCACTAGCAATGAAGCCCTGGACATATTACTCATACTCTAGTACTTTCTATTTTTTTATGTCCAAAATGTAGAAAAAACCCTTTAATATCATATATTTACTGTGTAAGGTAAATAAAAATTTCGTACAATTGCTCAATACTCTGGTGTTATCTAAAAACCCATATTTTGATGAATAAAATGAAGCTTTATTTATGTTTCTGTATTTGACATTGGTCTGTTGCCATTATGAAATCTTAATCAATTGCTGTAGAATGTATGACTATAGGATGTTGGGCTCCACAAAATGTTGCAACTCAGACAGATTGCAACCAACTAAATGTAAATATTATGAGTATATAAAGTGGTGACACTAAAGTTTTATTTAAAGTATCCTTATAGTATAATAAATAAAAGTTGTCATTTTAAATGTAATCAGTATGAGGAGAGAAAAATCCCCACAAAATAATAGTTTAGAGACATTAAAATGTCACCAATCTAAGAGATAATATGTGGGATTCTTATCCAAGTTCTATAAATAGTAATTAAAGTTTCATATAATAATTATTATACATTTTTAAAAGATTTTATTTATTTATTTTGAGAGAGAGAGAGAGAGAGAGAGCATGAGACCACACAAGGGGGAGGGGCAGAGGGAGAGGAGAAAGGGAATCTGTTTTTTTTTTTTTTAATTTATTCATGACAGACACAGAGAGAGAGGCCGAGACACAGGCAGAGGGAGAAGCAGGCTCCTTGTGAAGAGCCAGATATGGGAGACGATCCCAGGAGCCCAGGATCATGACCTGAACAAAGGCAGACACTCAACCACTAAGCCACCCAGGTGCCTCAAGAAAAAGAATCTTGAAGAGACTCCAGCTGAGCGCGGAGCCTGACTTGGTGTTCCATCTCCCGTCTGTGAGCTCACTACCTGAGAGGAAATCAAGAGTCTGATGCTTAACTGGCTGAGCCACCCAGGAAACCCTAATTATTCTATTTTTTAATAATAAATAACACACAAAGCACCTTGCTATATGCCAGGAATTAATTCAATTTATCCTACAAAAATTCCATGAAATGACAATAATGATGATGATGACAATAATGATGATGATTGTCATTTTAGAGATGAGAAAAAGGAAGTAGAGTATAGAGTATAGTAGAGTTTTCTTTCTGAAGTCAAGAAAACTAGTGGTATAAGTGTTTGTTAGTTGAATGGTTAGCTTAAGACTAAACTAACATAGTACACAAAGCGAAGCCATGAGACACAGTGAATGTATTTCAAGTGTTCTATCTCTACCATTAGTATTTGAATTCAAAATGATGTTACTATAGCAACTACTATGATGGTATTTCTGTTCCTGTGTTTTCTTAGACTCCTTTCATCAGAATGAGGAAGTTCCTATTAATTATTACTTTTCTGAGAGTTATTTTAATGCATTTTTCAAAAGGTTTTACTGCATCTATTAAATTGACTATAAGACTTTTATCTTTTATTCTATTATTATGATAAATTAAATTGATTGATTTTCAAAATTGGCCTAATATTTGCATTCCCTGGATAGATTTCACTTGGTTATTGCATATTAGCCTTTTTTTATATGCATATGCATTGCTGTATTTGATTTGTGACTACATTATCATGAATAGTTGTGTCTATGTTTATGAGGGATATTATGGGTCTGTAGATTTATTTACTTGCAAGGTCTTTGGTTTTAGTATTGTTCTTATAAAGTTAATTGAAAGAAAAATCTTTAGAAAAATATTTCTTGGCCTTTTAACTTTTTGTAATAGTTTCTGTAGAATTAGTATTATTTCCTCCTTAAATATTTAGTAGAATTTGCCAGTAAAATCATCTGAGTTTAGAGGCTTTGTTTGTTTTGGGGGTGGTGTTGTGTGTGGGGGTTAGTTTGAACTACATTTCTTTAGTAGACAGAGCTATTCAGGGTATCTGTGAAGGAATTTGTGTCATATAGGTTGTTAATTTGTTGACATAAAGTTGACATTCTCTTATGATCCTTTAGGGTCTTTGGTGATCCATAGTGGCAACCTCT
Organism: Vulpes vulpes; assembly: GCF_048418805.1. NCBI lineage: Eukaryota > Metazoa > Chordata > Mammalia > Carnivora > Canidae > Vulpes > Vulpes vulpes. The sequence continues at coordinate 24,657,735 of NC_132784.1, read as the reverse complement.
AATTCATTTCTGACATCAGTGATTTGTGCTCTCTGATTTTTATTGATTGGTCCAGCTAGTTGTTTACCAATTGTATTGATTGTTTTCAAAGAACCAGCTTTTTAATTAGTGAATTTTCTTTATTGTTTGTTTTTATTTTAGTTGGTTTGTTTCTACTCTTTTTTTATTATTATTTTCTTTCTTCTATTTGTCTCAGACTTACTTTGCTTTTCTTTTTCTAACTGGTTGAGGTCCAATATTAGAATGCTGTTTTTTAGACTTTTCTTAAAGAGAAAACAACCTAAAATATTCCTTCTAAGTACTATTTTATCTGTATCCCACAAACTTTGATATACTATGTTTTTATTATCACTTATTTTGAAATATTTTCTACTTTCCTAAGTGATATCTTCTTTGACCAATAGATTATTTAGAATTGTATGGTTTAATTATCAAAAGTTTAATGATTTCCCAAACATTTTATTGTTATGCATTTCTAAGATAGTAATATTGTGATCTGAGAACACACTTTGTATGATTTCAATTATTTTAAATTAATTGAAACTTGTTATATGGGACAGCAATATGGTCTTAGTAAACTTTAAAGAAATGTGTATTCTATTGTTTTTGCATATGATGTTTTATAAATATCAATTAGGTCAAGTGTTTAAGAGTGTTATTCAAATGCTCTATGTCTTCATTTTGGGGCTAATTGTACTATCAACTACAGAGAGAGGCATTAAAATATTCTGTGATTTAGGAGTTGTTTATGTCTGTCCTTAATTTTGTCAAATTAAATTCATGTATTTTGAGGCTATTTGGGGAATAAAACATTATTATATTATTATTTTTTAGATTTCTTTTTTTTTAAGATTTTATTTATTTATTCATGAGACAGAGAGAAAGAGAGAGGCAGAGATACAGGTAGAGGGAGAAGCAGGCTCCATGCAGGGAGCCCAACATGGGACTCGATCCCGGGACCCCAGGATCACGCCCTGGGCTGAGGGTGGTGCTAAACCGCTGAGCTACCTGGGCTCCCCCAAAACATCATTGTTATGTCTTCCTGTTGAACTGTCCCACTTTTGTGATTCTGAAAGGTTCTTCTTTATCTCTGATAATACTCTTTATCCTAAATTCTATTTTATCTTCTGCTATTATTCCAGCCTTCTTCTCTTTACCAAATGCATGGCATTAGTTTTTTCTATCCATTTACTTTGAGTCTATCTGTTTTCTATATTTAAAGTGTGTCTCCCATAGACGACAGGACAGGTAAGGTCTTATAGTTACTTTCTTCTGATAATCTCTGACTTTGAAGGGTTTAGCAATATAATTATTGTTATGAGTCAAGTCTAAAAATTTGTTTTATGTGTGAGTTCTTAGTCAAAGCTGAAGTTTTCACAATTCCAGATTTCAAGTTATATTATAAAGCTGTATTAATCAAAATAGTATGGTACTGACACAAAAGCAGACACAGTTATAGAATAGAATAGAATAGAATAGAATAGAATAGAAAGTCCAGGGAGGTGAGTGGGGGGTTGAGGTGACTGGGTGATGGGCACTGAGGGGGGCACTTGGCGGGATGAGCACTGGGTGTTATGCTAAATGCTGGCAAATTGAACTCCAATAAAAAGAAATTTTTTAAAGTCCAGGAATAAGTCCATGGTAATATGAGCAATTAATCTTTGACAATGGAGGAAAGATTATGCAATGGGAAAAAGAAAGCTTCTTCAATAAACGGTGTTGGGAGAACTGGACAGTATATGCAAAAGAATGAAACTGGACTACTGGCTTACACCATATACAAAGATAATTCAAAATTGATTAAGAACCTAAATGTGAGAACTGAAACTATAAATATCCTAGAAGAGAGCACAGGTGGTAATTTCTCTGACATCCAAAGTAGCAACTTTTTCCTAGATATTTTCTTAGGCAAGGGAAACAAAAGAAAAAAAAAACACTATTAAGACTACATCAAAATAAAAAAGCAAAATAAATAAATAAATAAATAAATAAATAAATAAGCTTCTGCACAGTAAAGGAAACTACAAATAATCCAATAAAAAAATGGGCAGAAAACATGAACAAACATTTCTACAAAGAAGACATTCAGATGGCCAACAGACACATGAAAAGATGCTCAACATCATTCCTCCTCAGGGAAACGTAAATCAAAACCACAAGGAGAAATCACCTCACATTTGTCAGAATGGCTAAAATAAAAAAACAAAAAACAAGAGTTGAAGAGGATGTGGAGAAAACGGAATCCTTGTGCACTACTATGAGAGTGCAAATTGGTGTAGCCACTGTGGAAAACAGTATGGAGGTTGCTCAAAAAGTTAAAAATAGAACTACACTATGATCTAGTAATCAAACTACTGGGTATTTACCCCCAAAATATGTGATATGTGCACCCCTATATTTACTGCAGCATTATTTACAATGACCAAGTTATGGAAGCAGCCTGTGTCCATTGATAGATGAATGGATAGAGATGTGATATGTATATTAAATACAATATTACTCAGCCATAACAAAAAGAATGAAATCTTCCCATTCGTGACATCATGGATGGAGCTAGAGAGTATAATGCTAAGTGAAATAAGATAGAGAAAAATACCACATGATTGCACTCATATGTGCAATTTAAAAAAAAACAAAATAAACAAGAAAAGAAAAAAGAAAAGGAGAGAGAGAGAAACCAAGAAACAGACTTTTAACTGTAGAGAACAAACTGATGTTTACCAGAAGAGAGGTAGGTGGGGGATGGGTGAAATAGGTGATGGGGATTAAGGAGTGCACTTGTAAGGTGATGAGCACTGAGTAAGGTATGGAGTGGTTGAGTCACTACATTATACACCTGAAGCTAGTGTAACACTGCATGTTAACTATACTGGAATTAAAAGGAACAACTTAATACAAAATTTAATTTTATAGAAACATTAATTTTAGGAACTAGGAGCAAATATGATTTTATTTTCCCACAAATTCACTATTTCTAATACTCTTCATTCATTCTTGAATATCCAAGTGTCCTCTGCTATCATTTTCCTTCAATGTAAAGAATTTCTTTTAGCATTTATTTCAGGATGGGCCTGGTGCTGGCAAATTCCCTTACTTTATATTAAAAATATTTTTATTTTTGCCCTCATTCTTAGAGAATATTTCACCAGATTTAAAATTTTTTGTTGACCTTTGTTGTTTTAAAGAACCTTTCAGTTCTTCAAAGAGGTTTTCCAATGTATTCTAAGCTTCGTGCTTTTTATTACTGTCTAATGTTTTGAATTTCCTCCCCAAAATTAATATGCAGTTTTTCTTTAGGTACTTTAAGGACTTTGCTAAAATTTTGCCTTACCTTAGTTTTTAGCATTTGACTTTTATGTCTATAGGTATGAACTTCTTAAAATTTATCCCATTTGGGTTTCACTAAATTTAAGTCTGTAAATTTATGTGTTGCAGCAAATGTGTATAGTTTTTTTTGCCAGTGTTTCTTCAAATATCTTGTCGTCTCTATTGTCTCTCTCTTCTACCTTTTGATGGAGGAAAAATTTTTTTATATTAACATATAGGTCCTTGAAGCTTTGTGCATTTTTCAGTGTACTCTCTTATCTTCTCATTAGATGATTTGTATATGTCTGCCTCCAGTTTCAGGTTTCTTCTATTATATTCCTTCCACTATAAAATGCAGCTAGTGAGTTTCTTATGTTATAAGTGTTTTTCAGTTCCAAAATTTACTTTAGATTTTGCACTTTATCCTTTTTAAAATATTTTCTACTTCTTTTCTAATATTTCTTTTTTTTTTTTTTAACCTGAGCACTAACATAATTATATCAGCTTCTCTGATAATTCCAAACCCAGGTCATCCCAATTTTGACATCTGTTTACTCCCTATTCTTGAGACTGTTCATATGTTCCTGCTTCTCATATGTTAAAGATGACAATTTTATCCTGGATATTTTATGAATTATGTTGTATAGACTATGAATTCTCCAATATTTCCCCACAAATATGCATGTTTTATTGTATTGGGCAATTAACTCCCTTAGATTTAAACTTCAAAATGTTATACAGTGACATTTCTTTTCTTTTTTTTTAATTTTTATTTATTTATGATAGTCACACAGAGAGAGAGAGAGAGGCAGAGACACAGGCAGAGGGAGAAGCAAGCTCCATGCACCGGTAGCCCGATGTGGGATTCAATCCCGGGTCTCCAGGATCGCGCCCTGGGCCAAAGGCAGGCACCAAACCATTGCGCCACCCAGGGATCCCTACAGTGACATTTCTTAAACTGTAATCACAGCCCAAACTATGGCCACCCTAGGGAAACAAAAATAAAACTGTGGAATTCACTTCATGTCATTTTGCTTGCTCCAAGTTTCGACTTACTTTCAATATCTGATTACCCTCTTATAAAAAATAAAATAAAAAAAAAATTCCAGAGTCTTTAGATAGTTGTTTCATGTATTTTTGCTTTAGAGTTTATAATTCTTACTAGCATGAGGATTGGTCCAGAGTTTGTAACTGATATTTGTAGGAAGATCTGGTATTCACTCCATCATATTGGAAGCAGAATTCTCTCTTCTACCTATTTTAACTAAAATTTGTAGTGAAAGAAAAAAATAGTAAAAGCTCATGTGGCATTTACCTACCCACAGGCTATATCTTGTGATTCCACAGTAGGGGCTGAGATGTGATGATCTACAACGCATGGATAGGCAATGCATTCCACTGGTATATAAGAAAGGATCAATTGATAAACATGTTAACATCTGATTTTATTGCTTGCACTTTAATTTTCATCATTTTGGTTTTTCTAATTATTACTCATTAAATAATGTATTACTTAACGAAACTATTTTTCCAGTTTTATGATTTTTTTTTTCTGACTTTAAAAGGATTGCTGATTTCATATGTTTATGTTAGCAGTTCCAGAATTGTATTACAATGTAAAAATAAGGTTTGGCAATTTTATTTTCTTTCTTACTACGTACAGTTGGTTTGTACTCAGTAAGGTGTACATGGTAAGGTACATAGTAAGGTCCATTTTAAAATTCTCAAACATGATCCAGAACATTCTAAAGCTGGAAATATTTCTTATTTTAACATGGTTCAGGGGAAAAAATCTATCATATTTCAATACATCTAAGACACCATCAATTATAAGATGCCCCAGCATTTTAAGCAACATCAAGAAAGAAAAAATATAGCTAATTCACATACAACACAACGCTGTTTTTAAAAATCACTTGAAATTTAGTTAACATGCCTATTGCAAAGAAACTCTTGTTCTACCTTGCAATAGATTTCTTTTTTAATCATACATTAATCTGCTGTGTTGCTATACTTTTCTGCTCACACACATTTTTGTTTCCAAGCTGAATCACAGTGTCATTTTTTAAAGACATTTAAGCAGCAATTAAGCATTATACGTGCACATAACTCAGCTGATGTTAGGACAATATGAACAACTATAATTAATTTCAGGTTTGCTGAGTAATGACAATTACATCATAATTGTTGCCTGGTAGGCCATCGGTGATTTTAGGAATCCTCCTGATTTTAGAGATCTCAAAATGTGAAAATATGTGCTTCTTGGGGTAAATAAAACACTACTAATATTTGTTTATTTATTTTTCTTTTTAACCATGAAGGAAGCATGCCAATTGCTTGATGGAAGAGCCACTCCTCTCGATAAATATCTTTGTGTGAGTTATTTTTGTTTATTCATTACTTAGCACAACATTTTGGTCTTTTAAAATAGTTCAATCATTAGAAATTATTGTCCCAGACTATTTTTAAGAAATGTTATTCAAGATCGGGGTTTTGGTTAAATTTCTAGCTAAAGACTAAATTAAACTGAGCTTTAAATTATACTGCTGTGTGTGCCTCTCTCTCCTTGCACTCCTTCCTGTATGTCATATGTTTTAATCTGTGAAGAGTTTTTGATGTCTGCTGAAACAACTACACAGAAAGTCTGAACTTTACCTTTTTTGTGTGAAGGCTTGTCTGTCTCATAAAACGAATAGAAAAAAAATGAAGCAAAGGTCAACTCGGGATACCCCTCTAATAGTATAAACAATATGATAATATTTCCTGATAAGCACTCTTAGTTTCAAATAAGCAATCATGATGAGAGTACACACAAAGAGCAAACACCCACAGATCTAAAAATTTCAAAGGATTTTTCATGAGATATGTATGTTGCAAATTTTCAAATAATTTTTAGGCATTGATCTGCATGCTAATGATCTCATCTCTCATCCCTCTTTGTTTCAATTTTTTTTTCCTTTACTAACTCTGCATTTCTGCACCGTTATGATGGTTTTCACCCCTTTGTCTTCTTCATGTGACCCTGATTCATGAAATAACTTTCCTTTAATACTTGCTTTACTAAACTCTTTTTCATTCTTTGAAGCTCAGTGAGGGCATCACCTTCTCTAGGGAAGTTCCCCTGATCTGAGAATATTTGGTTTCTGTCCAAATTCTAGTTAAGGGTTTGGGATTTTTTCTTTCTTTCTTAACTTTTCCTTTCTAGTAAACTAGTCAAGAATATAGGACAATATAGAAATGGAGTTTTTTGAGGTCTATATTACTCAGCTCAGGCTGCATAATAAAATATCAAAAATGAGGTGGCTTAAACTACAAAAAAATTATTTTTCTCACAGTTCTGGAGACTGGAAAGCCCAAGAACAAGGTAAGAGGTGATTGTTTTCTAGTGAGATCATTCTTCCTCTGTTCTCACTGGGTGCTCACATGGTGGAGAGAGAAAGGGAGAGGAGGGGGGAGAAGGAGAGAGACAGAGAAGGACAACACACAGGTTTCTCTTCTGAAAAGGGAGCTAATGCTATTGAATGAGGGTCCTACTCTTATGATCCACTTAACCTTCCTACTTCCGTAAAGGCCTATCTCCAAGTAGAGTCACATTGCAGGTTAGAGCTGCAACATACTGATTTGAGAAGGATGCAACATTTAGTCCATAACAGGTTATTTAAGTAATCCCTTTAGAATCAAAGAACCAAAGAGGCAAACTACAAATTCTTTAAAAATCACTCCCTGTGTTTAGCATTGTCGAAAGCAGTGTCCCCACCTCCCCGCCCCCCCCCCCCCCCCCCCCCCCCCCGGCAAAAGAAGAGGCTTACATAGAGAGAAACAAACAATAGGGGATCTGTAAGATAGAAGCAGTGTGAGAAGCTGTTCTGGCTACACTTCTAGGTATATTTATTATAAAAGAAAAAATAAATGACTACCCTATATATTCTAAAAACTACAAATACCTTACTGCTCTATCATTTTTACATAAAACAACTCACAAACATGAACAGTATTGCCACTTCACTCCTAAACTGGAAGTGGAATCACTACAAAGTATTATGGAAAGTAGAAGAGCTTATCACATAAAAAAAAAAAAAAAAGGAATGAAATTGTTACCATCCATTTCCATCCACTCTTCAGTCCCCATCCACCAACCCTCTGTGCTTCCAAAACTCCCTGGACATTCCCTTATTTCACTTATTAAATAATTTTCTGATGTCCTGGGTATTTTCATTTTGACCCTCCAGGCCCATCCTTTAGTCTTCCTCTCCATGGCTATTAGGTGTTTTGTGCTACTGGTGGCACCTGCTCTTCTCTCTTCTGCTCATTTCCTTTTAAATAGTTATTTCATTAAACTCCCATCATTTATCCCTTTGGTTGGGACATTTATTTCCAGCAGGACTCTAACAAATATATCTGTTTATGTGTCTTTCGGCTAGAGAACTGACTTCCTTGAGGATGACCTACCTAATTAAATGTGTATTTCATAGCTTAGCACAGTGCCTGACACAGTGAATGGTTAGATGAATAATTATACTTCCCCATGTATTACATTTCCAGTTTTCATTATTTCTTTTTGTTATTGTTACAGACTCAGTCCATAATGACTAGAAATATTTTGGTCTGTCATTTGGAGTGTGCAGAAATTTTGTTTGAAATGTAAGAGTGGAGAACAGGATTTTCCTTTGTGCAGAAGGGATATATTATACAGTGAGAACAATAAACCAAATCTCCAGACAATTACCATGCCTTTTGTTTGTGGTGGCTAACTCAGTCTCCTGAAGACCACTTGGTGTTAAATAAAAAGTTGATAAAGTTTGCTGAGGAGTGAGAAGCTGTGTTTTATCTTACACAACTAGAGCATTGGAATTACCATTATATTACGGTTTAATAGAGGAAGCCAAGAGGGAGCAACTGAATATTACAGTGAGAAGGAGGGAGGAAAAACCAAATAACCATAGTACAAACAGAGAGATAATCTGAAGATAAAAATTGACATGGGACAGTATGTCCATGTTTTAAATTTGAGACCTACTGTTTTGTCCAATCTTTCTGTTTCTCATTCACATGAGGCCTAGATTGCTGAAGTTAGATCATATAGTGTGCTCATATAAATGCTTTGGTCTGATGATTTTTGCTGATTATGCCTTTCTTCAGAGAGGTATCAACTGGAGGAAAATATATAATGACAAAATCTTTATAAAAGATTATAATGGCCCTTTGAACTGAAGACACAGATGGGAAAATATAATCCTCAGTATTCCTGAAAATATTCTGTCCTCCCCACAGCACCAACAGTGATAACTAGATAACTTATTAATTGGATAGCACCATTAGGTTTAAATGGCAGATCCAACTACAGCTCACCTGGAGATGTTCTCTAGAAAACAATAAAGATAATTGGTACAACAGAGCTTAATTCGAAGGTTAGAGACACATTTAGCATTATAGGATATCATTCTTTGTGTTTGGTTTGAGGAAAACCAAGGAGAACAATAAAGTAATCCAATAAGCAGTCTTTTTTTGCCTTCTCCTAGTATAGTGGAGGCAGGGATAGAAGGATGGAAGATAGATCAGGGCTCAGGCCCTTAAGTGTCACTACCTTGAAAACACAGAGCCTTTGGCATAGGAAGTCCTTCTCTCAATAACATAACCTGTTATGAATGAGAGAGTCTAGAACATTCTGTATACAAAATGAAGAAAGGACTAGTTAATCCATTATCTCAGAGACTTGTTTTCATGGTATATGGGAACTTATAAATAACAGAAAACAGCTTGGACCATGTAGCCTTTATCTCTCTCTCTCTCTCTCTCTCTCTCTCTCTCTCTCTCTCTCCTATCTCTTTTTTCCTCTAGCTTTTTATTGTTATTTTAAAAATGCTATACTTCATAGGTGCTCAGCTTTCAGGAACTGGAGAATATTTTCTCTAGCTATTTTAACACCTGTATATTTGCCCAGGCTATCACCAGGTCTGGTAGCCTCATGTATTGTGTTTGCCTTTCCTGGAAGAAAAGAATCCACAGTTCTTTATTGAGAGATCTGTTGATCAAAATATCTCACCACAACACCGTAACTTGTAAATAGAAAACTGTTGATCTCAAATATTCAGTATTCCTTTTGTTCCCTACAACATAAAAGAATTTCTGATTCCAATATTCTGAAAAGCAAAATTAGCGATGTAACAGCTTCGGCTGCATCAAGTGTAACATGCAACAACATTGCCATGTTAAAATAGAGATCTAATGATACCTTCATTAATCTGATCACTGAAATGGCTCTACAGATTTCCAACTTTTTCCAACATAACAGTTTCTATAGATACCACATGCTTATTATGATCAAAATTGCTTTTTCACCTCTACTTGATTGTATTTTACATCTTCTTTCTGGCTGTAAGTTACAATTAAACATAAGGAAAAATGGTGCAAGGCAAAATATACTCTACATCTGTTATACTGTTCAAATAAATACACCACATGCACAAAACAGATTTCCTAGTGGGCAAATTGAAAATAACTGCCAAGATAGATTCAAGACGACTTCTTCTTCTTCTTCTTCTTCTTCTTCTTCTTCTTCTTCTTCTTCTTCTTCTTCTTCTTTTTCTTCTTCTTCTTCTTCTTCTTCTTCTTCTTCTTCTTCTTCTTCTTCTTCTTTCTTCCTTCTTCTTCTTCTTTTTTTTTTTTTTTTTTTTTAATGGCATTAGGGATCTACCAAGTGTTGCTGGAGGAGTTTTCCATGTATGGTAGCTACTTACCAAACAGCATAAATGCTCTCTCAAAAACATTTAAATTAAGCTGTTGTAATAATGAGTACCACACAAGATGGATTCTAGTTAATAAGTAGCTTTTTATCTCTCATGTATATTTCCCTATACAATATCGGTTTTAAAACATACACATAACTTTGGGAATGGAATCTTTGAAACTGAAGGAAATTTTCTTTAAGTATAGTTGACACACAATGTTACATTAGTTTCAGGTGTACAGCATAGGGACTCAACAAGTTTATACATTATGTTATGTTCACCACAAGTGTAGCTACCATCTGTCACCATACAGTGCTATTATAATACCACTGACTATATTCCTGATGCTGTACCTTTTATTCCATAACTGAAAGCCTGTATTTCCCACTCCCCTTCACCCATTTTGCTCATCTCCCAACTCTTCCCATCTGGCCACTGTCAATCTGGTTTTTGCATTGATAGGCTTGGTTCTGCTTTTTTGTTTGTTTATTCATTTGTAAGGAAACTTTTTTAAAAAAATCAGCAGAAATGGTTGATATGTCATATTCTCTATAGCAGTCAGCAAATCTCATTGTGGCTTTTTGCATTTTCTCCTGTATATTAAACAATAAAAATAAATCCTACCTCTAATGAGTAATTTTAAAAATTATGCTATCCTCCATGAGATCAGTTTTATGTTTAAAAATTCATAGTAATTTATTTTACTTTATTTTAGGTCATTTCTACTAAAACTATGATGAAAGCCATGGCAAAGAGCCAACACTTTGATCAGCCATATTGGACCCTAAGGCAAAAGGAATTTTTAGTAATATTAGGTCTATATTTATTTATAATTTTGATATTATGTTCATCACAGATTTTTGAATTAATTTTTACTCTTTTTAAAATGTTACCTTAAAATGATTCCTCTTTATTGCTGTGGTTTTGACATTCCCTTACATTTTGCACCTAAGCCAAGTGCCTCACTCACCTCACTTTCACTATTAGCCACAGCCTGCCAAGAATGATATAATTATTAAAATTTTTAAATCATAATTTATATAAGATATTAAACACTATTTTAATTATTAACAACTCTATAAAGTATGGAATTTCACAACTTTGGTTTGGTTTGTCTTGAGAATCATTATATTGTTAGCCATCTTAGGCCAAATCTCCATTAAGTAGACTGTGCCTGAGGAGCACTTCTCTTATGATACTGATATTTTACATAATTTAATAAACTACTTTGTATTATATGAAATGCAAGATTATCATTTTCATTAATCTTAAATTCAGAATGTCTTCCACATCGATCTGTGCTTCAGTTTGGTTTTGTTTTTGTTTTTTTTTTCCATAACTGTGACCCAAGGTAGACTGCAATCCCCTATGATATCAAAAGTTCTTCTAAAAATATTTTCCATGCTCAAATGATATTTCCAAAGGCTGCATATTGCCATGGACAGTCACAATCCATATTTGTATGTAAAATACTCTAAATAAAGTTATGTGATAAATGCACTGGTTTATTTGTTTAATTCAGTTTCTCCCCAAACTATTGATTGAAATATTTTAGTGCATTTGGGACATAAAATCTGTTAACTTATTGTAGTTTAATTGCACATAGGGTGTTTTCCCAGGCTTGATATTATTAGAATGCAAATGGTTACACATGTAGTAATATTTGATATATATATGATCTTACCTTAAGGCCTTGATAAGGTAAAAAGACATCAAAGATAAAATGAATGCTTTTCTATCCCTAAATTGTATATTATTTCAACAGGAAATGATCTTTTGAAAAGCATAAGACCTATTTCTAAGTATAAATGTTTGATTAAAATATTTATAATGCCCACGATACTTTTTAATTCTACTTTCTTTGCATATTTTCCAATATTATCAAATAGGTAGACTTTCCAATAGCTATCCTGTATTTTATCAAGTGCTCTGGTAAATTTTCCTTGCTTTCCAAACAGTTTTCCAATTTTTCTTGTCTTAGTGTGTGTAAATATTTCTCAAAGAAGTGTTTTAGGGATTATCTGAGCTATTCTTTAGATGATTCACATTATAAAATTCTCTTCTTTAAATTGTGAGTACTTCAAAAATAATGGTTGTGTTTTATTTTTATTTATTATTTTTAAATAATTTATTTGAGAGAGAGTCAGTGGGAAGGAGAAAGAGAGAGAATCTGAAGCAAACTCCACGCTCAGTGCTGAGTGCAGAGCCCAATGCAGAGCTCAATCCCACAACCTGAGCCAAAACTAAGAGTTGGACACTTATGTGACTGAGCCACTAAGGCACCCCTTGTTTTATTCTTTTAGGTAAACTGTAGTGGGTGGTACATTGCTGAGTAAGCAGACATGCATATAAGTATTTCTGAGTTAAGAGAGCCAAAGTCGGCAGCCCAGGTGGCTCAGCTGTTCAGGGCCACCTTCAGCCTGGGGCCTGCTTCTCCCTCTGCCTGTATCTCTGCCTCTCTCTCTCTCTTCCTCTCTTTCTCTCTCTGAGAATAAATGTCTCTCATGAATAAATAAATAAAATATTTTAAAAAAAGAGCCAAAGCATTGATTATTTTAAAGTTTTGTTTGACAAATATCTTTAATTCAGAAGGAATTTTATATCAATTTTCTTTTTAAAACTACTTAATGAGAAATTACCAAGTGGTAGAGGGGAATAAAATCAGGCCTAGCTGAACATGTCTGGACTTTAATAACAGACATATAGTGGTTCAAATTCCAGGCTCTTCCAGATGTAGGGAATTGAGAAGTCATTTGGACTGTATCCAACAAAAATGGTGATTTGCAGGGTTTCTAAGAGGATTAAATGGCATAATGCATTTTATAGGGCCTACTAGCTCCTGCTAGTTTGATTCTCAAGAACTCCCCAAGTACTTTCTAAGAGCAATGTGTTATGCTTGGAATTGACTTTCATTGAAGTACATAGTTAACATAATCCTAACATTGCATAAACAGAACTCCATAGAGGATAAACAGAACGCATCTTAATTTTCCATCCATTTCTTTGGACCTGGATAACATCTCACTCTGGTTCTATTACTTTTCAAGTTACTTCTATATAACAACAGACTTTTTTTTTTTTAAAGATTTGTTTATTTATTTATTCATGAGAGACACAGAGAGAGAGAGGCAGAGACACAGGCAGAGGGAGAAGCAGGCCCCATGCAGGGAGCCCGACGTGGGACTCGATCCCGGGACTCCAGGATCACACCCTGGGCTGAAGGCGGCACTGCACTGCTGAGCCACCCGGGCTGCCCTAACAACAGACTTTTGGTCATCAACAAGTGGTTCAGTGGTAAAATATCCAATCTAAATAACTTATTCTTCTAACTTTAAAGTTGAAGCTCTTTCCCACTCAGTACTGCTTTTGGGTCAAACATATTGGTAGGAGAAGTGAGCTTTTTCTATCCTCTTCTCCACTAATGTGCTAACAACTGTGGCTCTGACTTCTTCCATGTTTGAAGATGCATTGGAAAAAGGAGGCAAAGTAAAGGGTAAGAACTGTTCTACTTGATGTACTACTGCCATCTTGCATTGGCTTCTCTAAATTTGGTGGATTTTTAAAGCTCTTTCTCTCAGGGAAATAGATTTAAAGTAGGATTAATTTCATCCTCTAGGCCCCAGAAATGTCTCAGTCTATGTCGTTTGTTGGGTTACAGTGACCTTTCAGGTATGTTTCATTGAACATGTTGAGCAAGTCTACTCTCTTCTGTGAGGCCCCTATTGGTCTTTGAAAAATATTATCATTCTCTCGTATCTGAAGTAGAAATTTAGTCAATTCCCAATTGTATTAGTTAGGTGGGATTGCCATGACAACATACCACATCCTGGGTGGCTTAAAACACAGAAATTTAGTACTTCATAGTTTTAGAGATTAGAAGTCCAAGATCAAAGTGCTGCCAGTGTTGGTTTCCTCTGAGACCCTTCTATATGGCTTATAAATGGTCATCTTCTTTCAATATCCTCTTAACTCTCTCTATATCTGTGTTTTAATCTCCTTTCCCCTAATCTTCTCTGCTGATAAGCACATTAGTCATTTTGAATTAAGGGCCATCCTAATATCCTGTTAGCTTTAATGACCTCTTTAAAGAGCCTATCTCCAAATATATATTCTGAGGAACCGGGGGTTAGAACTTCAACAAATGAGTGGGACATATCAGAAAGGGAGACAGAACATGAGAGACTCCTCACTCCAGTAAACAAACAAGGGGTGGTAGAAAGGGAGGTGCGTGTGACTGGGTGATGGGCACTGAGGGGGGCACTTGATGGGATGAGCACTGGGTGTTATGCTATATGTTGGCAAATTGAACACCAATAAAAAAAAAAAATAAAAAAAAAAACAACTATATGATCCAAAAAAAAAAAAAAAGAACTTCAACATATGAATTTTAAGGGAGGAAATAATTCACACCATAATACCTAGAGAATATAGGTCAATCTTCTCCCCTCTCCCACCCAGCCCCCTTCTCTCTCTCCCATTCTTTAATGTTATCTCAATGGTTAGCGACAATCTATACATTGTACATGTTAAGCTCCTCGGGGCACTGTAGAAACCAGGAGTCTGTGTCCTGAAGCACCAGGACACATGCACCAATCTTTCTGCATCATCCCCAGGTAGTTTCTCCCAATTCATTTGAGGAGAAGGGGAAAATTCCACAAGACTACAACAAATTTATCCAAAGGAATATTCTTTTTGGTCTTGCCTTTTTAATTGTCACCTTTTTCACACCCTTGAGGTGAATATTAGGCCAATATTTGAAAACCTTTTTTTTTCCCTCAAGTCCTCTGTAAATTGTCTAACACCTCATATTAGAATATTCCATGAATTATTTTGTTCTCAGACTTTTAGAGACTAAGCCTCATTGAGGAAAAACAAAAGTTAGATTTTAATAGATACATTTTCTCACTTTTTGGTATTGACTTTCCACATCCTTTTGTTTCTACAAACTATTTGAACAGAAAGAGAGAAAGATAGAAGGACTGAGAAAAGCTGTTAGGTTCACAGAGGTCTCGAGATGCCTTGATAAATTTTTTTCTGCATTGCCTGAGTTTTATTATTGGTTCCTGAGGTTTACTAAAATTTCAGGATATTCTTCATCTCTTTTTCCAAATGTTATTGGAGACAGATAATTAGTTTTTTAAAAAAAGATTTTATTTAGTATTCATTCATGAGAGACATACACAGAGAGGCAGAGACATAGAGGGAGATGCAGACTCCTTGCCAGGATCCTGATGTGGGACTCGATTCCAGGACCCTGGGATCACAACCTGAGCCAAAGGCAGACACGCAACCATTGAGACACTCAGCCATCCCAGACAATCAGTTCTTTAAGGTGATTTTGTATTGCTGCTGCATATACTCTATAGAAGTCAGAGGGAGTGCAACAGACCTGAAAGACAGCAAGCCTACCACCCACAACACACACACACACACCAAACAAAACTTAGCTAGAAGATCCATATACAACAATATATATATTGAAGGATATATATATAGAAAATATATTTCTTTTCTATATATATATATCCTTCAATATATTCTTCATATTTTGTATATCTTCAGGATACCTTCCATCATCATTAATATAAATAGACTTTTACAATAACATATTAGCTAATTTTTTCTTTTGGATTCTTTAAATCTAGGAAATCAGTATTTCCTAACATCCCAACATAGAATATGTTACATTGAAAACACACCTGTAAGAAACAGTAAACTAAATTATGCTCCCAAACTGCTCCTACACATAAAACTACAAAACAGAATTCAGACTTCATTTCCCTTATATAACTTAATTAATTTTTCTTTATTTAAATGAAAGATACAATGATTTGGCTATCAATATATATTTGGTGTTCAAAACTTGAACTTTCTTGTAGTTTGAGATCCATTTTCACTAATCAACACACCATTAATAAAGTTCCTTCATCTTTGTCACTGTTTTTCCATTGTGTTTTTAAAAAATTGCTTTTTAAAATTATTAATTTTGTGTAAATATTCCATTACATATCAATGCTTTTAAAATAGTATTTAAAATAAATTACCTTTTCCAGTAACCAACCATGTCACAAAGGCCAGTTGAGTCACTTCTACTCTTGTTATCGTGTCATATCCAATTTGAAATAAAGCAGTTTTACAGCATATATTGTGTTAGAGTGAACACGGTTCACTCACGGTTAAATCTATGGAGAAAAAAATAAAAGAATAAACAGTTTTACTCTGGTGAAACTATAGGGATTAACATATTTATTTCAAAATAACATTTAATAAGTATATGGTACTAAGAACTCAAATGTTTCCTTTTCAAAAACAGAGACCAAGATACAACAGAGCTGATGGATTTATACGATACTGCCAAGCATGTTCTTCATTAATTATATTGGGAAAACAGTACACCCATCATCTGGGCTGTTCAGTGGATGCCTTTTAGTAATATGTCGACTAGATCTGCCTCCTACAGTTTAAGTACCTAAACATAGATTCTGATATGCTTGCCTGAGATAAAAGGAATATATTCACCAATGAATTAAGTGAATTTCAGAAAGTCACCAAGCATTGCCTTATCATTCATTTTCTTCTTTCATCCCTGGCTTCTCAATACAATGAAAAACATGACCAAGAATTTTTCAATGAGGATTAGCTTCAAAGTTATGATAAAGTTAATATAGCTGATTTCTCTTCAAGGGGTGCCATCCCAATTTCTATTTCTATTATATTCCTCTATAGAGCACAGAAAATATGAAAACTGTAGAGCCCTATTGTCCCTCCCTTCTCCCCACACCCCCAAAAATAGTAAGTATAGAAGTATTGTGAATTACCACATCCCAAATAAGGTAATAACACATTAGTTTACAAAGTCACTTATAGAAATCGGTGTTTAGGGATAGCCCTGCCAGCTGGGCTTTTTTATAGAATTTTCATGTTATCCAAACTTTAAGTTTATGATGGATGATAACAGAAATCATATCCGTATATCCCAAGATTAAGCAATCTTTTTTTTTTTAACTTTACTGAGGAATAAGTGACAACTATAATGGTATAAATTTAAAGTATACAACACAATGACTTGATATGCATACATATTGTAGAATGATTATCAAGATCACCTCAAATAGTTAACAGAGGTAACATCTTTTTTGAGGGAGGCAAGTGTGTAAGATCTACTTTCAACAACTTTCAAGTATTAACTATAGTCACCATACATTTAATCCTCATATTTTATTATTCTGAAATCAATAACTTAAAGTTTGTGCCCTTTAATCTATGTTAATCCATTGCCTCCTCCCTCTAGCCCATGGCAACCATCATTCTATTGTTTCTATGCAAATTTTTTGTTTGGTTTTTGTTTTTAGAGTCTACATATAAGTGACATCAAACAGCCTTTGTCTTTCTCTTTCTGTCTTATTTTACTTGCCATAATGTCCTGCAGGTTTATTCATGTTAAGATTCACCAATCTGGACCAGAAAACAAGGTCAATTTGATTGCAAATAAGTGAATTATGGGAACATGCAGTGATATCAGCCTGATTTTAGGAAATCACAACCCATCAAAATATCCCCATGCTGTTACTGGGACTGCCATATATGAGCTCTCAAAGGCTTAGCATCTAGTCAGAGGCAGATGGGAAAAACCACCAAAGCTCTGCTGAAAGGGAAATTTAGAGGTGAAAAACATTTTAAAACATTGTTCAAAGTTGAAAATCGCTTTCTTCTACTGCAAATATCTCTTCTCATAGCTCCTCTCTGGCTGAAGTGGTACCCCAGGCCTGGACCAGCCCTTTGGCTGCTGCTACAGTCAGCAGGAAACTCAAGATCAAGGGCAGTAATCCCAAAGAGGCTGAAAGGACCTTGCCCTTTATTTTCTCCCATCTCCTCTCAACTACCCATCTCTCCATACTTTTGATGAAGTTAATTTGGAGTCACAGCTTTGCTGCTGCCCCTGTATGGTAGTATTGCTTGTAGAAATCAGTCACCAGGGGCACCTGGGAGGCTCAGTGGTTGAGCATCTGCCTTTGGCTCATCTTGTTAACCTCAAGGTCCTGGGATCAAGTCCCTGTGAGGAGCCTGCTTCTCCCTCTGCCTATGTTTCTGCCTTTCTCACTGTGTCTCTCATGAATAAATAAATAAATAATCTTTAATTAAAAAAAAAAAAAAGAAAAAGGAGTCAGTCACCAAGTATTATTTGCCTTTTTCCTTATACCATGCTCTGTTTTCCCCTTGGCTAGGTTGCTGGTGAAGCCTCACTGCTGACTCTGTTTGCCATGAAAAGCTCCCCATCCATGTTGACTATGATAGTCTCTAATGCATTATCTGGACTCCAAGAAAGGAGGTTGAGAATGTCACAGTCCCCAACTTTTAGCCACATTTTGTCACGTGGGCCTTAAAGTTACTCGGTGTTTAGAATCTCACCAAGTCTCTATGAAGAAGTTCCCATCGGTTTCTGACTCTTTCACCTCTAACCAGAAATATCTAATCTCCCTTCAGGATTCTTGAAATAGATGAAATATCAGCTACTTTTTACCCTCTTGTAAGACTTTTGCCATGTGGTG
Source organism: Vulpes vulpes (assembly GCF_048418805.1). Lineage (NCBI taxonomy): Eukaryota > Metazoa > Chordata > Mammalia > Carnivora > Canidae > Vulpes > Vulpes vulpes. Next base: position 24,639,152 of record NC_132784.1, on the reverse strand, counting down.
CATTCTGATGAGAGACAAAATGGTGACTCAGAGTCCAGTATCTTGGAGCAAAGAAAGGCCTGAAGGGGTTACACCATCAGGCACCGTCAAGATGTTCAGGTGCTGAGGTGAAGCCCCCACTCCGGGTTGGCTCATGGTTTTATTATCGTACAATGTAAAGTATGTGTAAACGTGTAAACAAAAAGGGAAAAACAGCTCAAGAAACCAATCATGAGAAGGGCAGAAGAGAACTGCATATGTGACTATCTGCAAGGGTGTCAGAGGCGCATTAATGTGGGGGCTGCGGGGATGGGAGAGCCGACCTCAGCAGGCCTGGCTATGTCCCACCATCTTTTGTACTGTTTTCAGTATGGACCGGTGGCAGGAATAATTGGCTTCTGCCACATGCATAAAGGTGTTGCCATTCATGTGTGTCCCTGTTCTTATTCTTTCTTTTACCCACTGAGGTCCTGCTCTCCCACAGACTTCTATTATTCCTTGCTCACAGTTAAAATACTCAATTTTTATTAATATCTATAGTTGTAACCTAGACCCAGGAAAGAGAGTGAGGATTAAATTTAAAAGATGTCATCACTAAATATATCTTTAGGCTGAATAATTTGTGTTGTTCAGATCTTCTCTGCATCTTGTTCTGTGACCTTGAGACTAACCTTTATGATTTTATCAATAGAGTCTCTCTTGAACTTGGATTTAGTCAATGAGAGGCAAGGAGGACAACAATATCAGATTATCCATCATGCTGGCTGCTTTCTGGACACCTCACAGCAGTTGACAATGTTCCTCCTACCCGGGGCACAGCTTCTATCTCCTAGCAGGTGGCTCTTTTCCTCTGTCAGTTTTCTCTGATTCCCTAGAAATTGGTCCTCCTTGGCTTCAAGATTAGAAGTCATAATAGTTTCCCACTGTTGTTAATGTTAGGGTTCTTTTCTTTTAAATTTATTTATTTATTTGAGAGAGACAGTGCATATAAGCAGGAGGAGAGGGAGAGCAAGGGAGAGAATTCTGCAGACCCCCCGCTGAGCAGAGCTCTGTCCCAGGACCCAAGGATCATGGCCTGAGCTGATGGCAGACACTTAACCGACTGAGCCAACCAGGTGCCGCTAATGTTAGGATTCTTTACCAACTCTTATTGGTTTCCTTGTGACCTCTTCTCAATTTCCTTGTTTGGCTGTGGAATCTATTATCAGTAAGAATGCTAATGCAATCTGTTCTCCATCATAGAGATTCAAATGTGGCAGCACTTTAGAAAGAAAAAATATAAAACAGTCTAAATTAATTGGTGATGTCCCTCTGCCACCACAGCTAAGGAGCTCAGTCTGGCCCCTCTGTAAATCCTGGCTTCTCATTTTTTTCCCATTCACATACATCCTCTTTTTCTATCCTAAACCTTTCTGACTTCGCTGATTAAGACAAATATTAACTAGCTCAGTTTAGTGAGTCTTTTGGTTGTTTGTGAGTCATTTAACAATGTGAAATGATTCAGTTGAAGTATCAGAGATTTTTTTCTATATGGTAAGAGATTCATGTTCAAAAGCCTAAAAGATAGTTTTTGAGAAAATATTGCAAAGAAAACCAGTCAACCTAATTCTTTTCTGCATTGTGAAGAGCGCTTAGTCCCTGAATATCCCCACCAAGAATATTCTTCAGAGATAATCACTGTTTAGTAAGGGCATAGTCACAAATTTTGATACATTTGTGATTTCTGAAAAAGACATGATATGAAAGAAAGGGCCACTAAGAACTATTGCTCCCTTTTGTGAGAGAATCCCCTGCTAATAAGTACAATTCCCGAAGCATCTTATAGGATTGAAAGCAATATTTCAGGGGTCTACTTACTTAATATATGTTAGAATGACTCATCTTTACTCTCACTGCTTCACTGTTCCTAAGTGTAACTCTCCAAGGATTTCTTTCCATGAAAACCCATTTCTCCAGACAACTTTAAAGTATTTTACAAATTAAGTTATTGGAAAAGCTTTAAGAGTAAAGTTGAACATAATGGCTTTCAAAAGTCATTTGTTATTCCATTGCCACAAATATAAATTATTAAAATATTGTATTTGAAGTCATATTATTCATGTAATCTTATTTTCAATAGTTTTGTAAATACTTATGTTAAAAGCATTTGGTCATATTATTAGAAGTTTCAAAAAGATATTTTCATACTATATAATATTTAATTAGGTATAATTATATCTATAGTTATGTTATGTGCTATATGTGTATATAGTATATATGTAATATAAAGTGCCGAGTGATTGATCCCCTGTTGTCAGATACTTAGAAGGCTTTCACTTCTTAATTATATTTTGGATTATTTTATTATTAGTTTCTTGAAAGCATGATTCCTGGCGTCAGACTATAGTCATGTTTTTAACTCTCAATATTTATTGTTAAATTCCATTCCAGTACCATTATTTACACTTTCATCAAGAATTGGAAGAAAGATGTTTCCCTGCCCCATTTCTTAATTTGACATCGTGGAGAGTTTACATAGTAGGCATCCAATGTAGAGATAGCATATACATTTGCTCCCAATTTCTGATTTCATGGCATTTTTACTGAGAGACTCTGAAAAAATACTGTCTTGCATATTCTGTTTTTAAGGCTATTTCTATGCCATTTATGTTTTGAAAATATTAAATATTTCATCTATTTTGTACCCTGGCATTAAATATGTATCTACTCTGAATCTTGTAATTTTCTGCCACCCAACACAAACTAATAATACTTCAGTTGTCTTGACAAAATAACTAACTTATTGTGGAATCTAAGTTTTATATCTTTACATATATCACTAATTTTAAGAAAAAAGAGAACTTTGAAAATGTTTTATTTCACTTGAAATGCTATAAAATGTTTGCCAGTTTTGAAAATTTCAGAGGAGCCCTTAAAATACTACAATGCAAAGAGCAAGTCATACTCTAACTACTATCTCTACTTTCATTTCCATTATAGTTTCACTTCTAAAGGTTGAAATATACAATATATATATATTGATAGCATTTTACCTTTATAACCTTAAGGCAGTCACTCAAACTATTCTGCAAAACAATTTTCAGTTTCTGACCTTCTGGTTGGTCTCCTGACATCCAGGACATCCAAGCATGTTGCCATATGTCACGGCAACCTGCTTCCTGGAAATGTGATACATGATGCCTGCCTTTATTCATCCTAATGGCAAATGAAGGTCCCGGAAACCACTTTCCTTAGAAAGGCAAGAGTAATAAGAAAATTGACAAGCTGTATCCCTCAATATAGAATCATTTCTAAAGCCATATTATTCATTTATGTGTGTTTCTTAATCAGATTGATTATCTGACATTAAATCTAAGTCTGGACTGTTGATAAGAAAAAAGTTGTTTCTCTGCTCACATGTAAGAAGAATAAATTGTCGGAGGATATGAATTGCCATTGCCTGGGACAGAAATATGGTGTCAGGAAGTTCCTGTTTAACTTCCCTGTTCAATATTTAGTGGCACACTGGGAAGTCAAAGCCAGAAATTCAAGGAGCCAGCTGGCAGTGTGGAGAACAATTTGGCCTTGGAACTTCACCCCTTGTGAGGATGAAATGAGACAAGCATGATAACTCCTTAAAAAAGATTAAAATGTTATAGACAAATGAAAGGTATTAAGAGTTGGGTCAAATTAATTTGGGGACAAAAGAGCCTCTTTTCCTTGCATTCTCAAGACAGTGCTAGGAGTACAGCTGAGCTGCAAAATGATCCTTTCATAGGCTGTAACATAACTGCTGGAGAAAAACCAGTGCCTCTTGAAGATGTACAAGAGACATAAAGTAAATGGTGGGATACAAAACAGCAAGACAAAACAAAGTGTAAACTTCATAGGTCACAAATAATATACTTTTTGTATTTTAGACAGAAGTTCACTTTTTAGAAGTATAGTTATAGTGATTGCTTTATGAGGCGGCCTACTATATGTGTCATTCTTTAATGTGTCTTCAGGACCTCAAGAATGGCCTGGCACACACAAAAAAATATTCTTTTGAGTTAATAAATATAAATTTAGCAAGTATTTTGTCCAAAAGTCCTCTAAGTAACCAGATCTCCTAACAGATTACCCTTGAGATCATTACTCCTACCACTATTGTCTTAAAGCAGAACCACAGAATACAGGAAAAGTTGATAGTGTGGATAAGCAAAGTATACCCCTGCCACTGACCTCGAAATGATGTTCCTATCCATCTAAAGATATTTCTTCTCTTTGCCATTCCTGAGTTCATATAGCCAAGTTCCAGTCCATCTGTCTTGTTATAATAACTAAAGGATCAATACTTTTCAGGTTTATATAATACTTTTTCTGCTAAGTTGAGTTTTTTAGTAGCTATTCATATCACATAGTGCCTTCTTATGCATATTCTTTTAATTTTTATCTCTTAAGCTATGCTTTATTTTGTTCTAACAAGTACTAAAGTAGCTCAGTGAAGCTGGCTTATTATGTGATCATTACAGACAGGACATTTTGAGCTTATACACCTACTGAAATATTCCTACACTGGTGATAGAGAGCAAAAGAGCAAAGCTCAAAATAAGGAATAAGCTCATGTCCCCTTGGGATTCCTCATGGAAGCCACTTAATGCAAGTCAGAGCTCCCACATACTTGACACCTGTATAGTTAACAGTCATATTACTCAGTTTTTCCAACTAGCTCTTTGATCCTTAGAGGGATAAGGGACAGTTTCACTGTCTCTCAACAACTGCTTACAAATTGGAGGTGGTCTGCTTTTAACATATTGTTCCTAACTACATCGCTATCATTCAAATAAAATAAACATTATTGTATATATAAATGAATGTGCGAGAATTTTGTTTTATGCTTAGTCTACACACTTATAAAGTATATAGTTATAGTTCTGCAGTATCTAGAATAGTCAAGTAGAGGAAACTTAGGTCTCAATTATCTGACATGTCATTGTGTTATGGACTAAACTGTATCTCTCCAAAATTCATATTTTGAAGTCCAACCCCCAATGTGATTGTATTTCAAAATAGGGACTGTATAGGGGTATTTAGGGTTCAAAGAAATCATAAATGTGGGGGCCTTATTTAGATAGAACCAAAGTCCTTATAAGAAGAGAAAAAGACCCCAGAGCTCTGTCTCTACATGATCATAGAGAAAAGGCCATGTGAGGATACAGCAAGAAAGTAACTGTCTAGAATTAGGGAAGAGAGCTCTCATCAGAAACTGAATTTACTGGCACCTTGATCACGGATTTCTATCTAGCCTCTAGAACTGTGAGAGGATAAAGGTCTGTTGTTTAAACCACCTAGTCCGCGGTATTTTGTTATGGTAGCCCAAGCTGACTGATATGCAGAGCAAAGTTTGATCGGTACGTATTATCCTATATGATTACCCTACTTTGTACTTCACTGTCCACCTCTAGTTATAGCTATAATGTCAACGTCTGATGGAAATGATTTCATCTGTGACTTTCCTGAGACATAGTTAAAGCATTTCATTTTGCAGAGTGTGGGAAATGATTTTGAGTTTAATCCAGTTCTTAAAAGACAAAAGTTGGCATCACAAAAACTCCCATCATCACTGGCACTAATTAGTCTCCTTCCTGACAGCTGAAGTAGGTATGGCTAGGGCTGAATATTAATCCAAGATGGAAAAAAAAATGCTCCTTCCCTCTGAGTTGATCTTTTTCATGGTTGAGATATATTTCTTCAGAAGCCAAGGTAATCTTAATCTCTGCTCTCCTAGTTTTCTGACCAATTAGAGTATTTTACACTTCTGCCATTATGACATATTCCACCACAAGATAATATTACAGCAGAGTTACTAAAAAAAAAAAAAACCAACTTGTAATGTCTATATAAAAAGTGATGCAGAACTGTACTATATCTTGAAAACTAAAACACCTGAGCAATATGAAACATTTTTTCACATTAGAAATGATGCATGCAATGTTCATTCCTTACACCTTCAAAATAAGTTTAAAAAAAAATAAAATGACTTGACTTTATTGCAGAGAATAGAAGAAAGTATTCAGGAAATCCATTAATCACTGAAAATTCAAATCAGTTGACCATCAGGTGGGTTTTTTCTTTCAATTTAGCTTACTTAGCACTTCTACTTTGTGCTTTGAATTTGCAAAGTGCTTATCAGCCTTATTAGTTAACCCTTGTAATGTGTCCATGAAATAGATGGATGGCAAGCATTAGTGTGACATACATTAGTGTACTCCTTTGAGAGATGCTAGCAATGAAGCACATGGAGGTTAAATGATTGCTACATGATTGCCCATCAAGTCTGAAGAAAAAAGTGTTGGTTTCAATTCCCTACCTCCTAATCCTTTCCAATAACAAGGCTAAAACTAAACATAAGATCATCCACAAGGATCTAATGTGTAGTCTCCTTTAAAAATGAAAGCTCTCAAAAGCATTTTCTTAGGCTACTGAAAGTCTATCCATTGAACAAGTATATTAGATATATATTTCTTTGTCACTTCCCCATTTAAGATGGGATCATCTCAAGAGGCTATGACATAAATTGTTGTGGAAAAGATCGATTACTTTAAAAGCTTTTTCCTTTTAACAGATCAGATAGTCATTATATTTCACCCTTTTGCATGTGATTTTCATTGAGCCATTTTAATCATTTACTCATTTGAAAAAATTTCACCAAAACCAAGAGGTTCTACAAAACTATTTATCACATCTGGCTCTCCTTGCTAATCACTGGGTTTAAACTTCTGGGAACTGGGGACAACTGTCTGACTATAGAATCCATTTCTTTAGAAGTATATATATATTTTAAAGAGCTCTTCATTTCTCTTCATGAGTCAGACTCTCTACCTCATTTATAATCCTTTCTCTCATTTGAGAACATCATTAGGGAATGTTTATGAGAAATGAAAAAAGGGTATGTTTTGAACCTGAGGGTAAAAAGAAAGATACCGTAGTCAGTTCAATGGGAAGAAGACTAAATGGTTCATTTTTCTGACAGGTAAGTCATTTAATTTCACATTTTTTCCCAGTATTTTACCCCTTTTGTTACTTTACACTTTTGTTATTTGGAAATGGATCCAGAGGAAAAAAGTATTCAGGGTAAAATTCATGGTATTTCATTGCCTCTTTCACAACATAAATGACAAATGGTGGGAAATAAAGTAAAAAGGGATTTGATACAACGAAATTCACAGACATGAATTGTTCACCTTTCTTAACCCTGACCATGGGAATTCTAGCATATTGAAATAGTTGGAGAGTATATAAACTAATGATTGATATTTTAAAAGTTTTTGCAATATACAAAATACTCCTGTATTCAGTATTTGATTTGATCCTTATATTAAGTTTGAGAAGTTGTTGTTATAATCACAATTTCTAGTTAAAGAAAATATAGCCCAGAAATTCTAAGAGTTGTCCAAGTCATGTGGATGATAATTTAAAAGTCCTACAGCCAGGACATGAACCTTTTGACACCAAGTCCAGAGGAATTCTTCTTAGTATTTCATATCACTATTTTACACTGTGGATCTATGGAAAATATTCACAAATAAATCTTGGAGTATGTGCAATAATAATTCCTGTTGCACCTAAAACAATAAATATGAAAGTCATGACTGAGACAATGCCAATAAAATCTTGATAAATACTTCTCATATTAACCCACAAGGATATAGACCAAAATAGCTTATATTTTCAATAAGTTGTTGAGAATTTTCACCCTCCTATCTGCAATTAACCAAGTGGGTGGTTTCCAAATGAAAATTGATCCAGAAATGTTTCATGTGATTATTGCAAAGGAGTTAAAATTACTTTTAAAAGCTCCAAAGAATAACATGCCAAATGTGTTTGAGTGGAAATTAAGTACCTGTCCACATATCTAGGAATCCTGTAATACAGCCTAAATTTTTTGTGGTATTTCACATATCTTCCTAATGGGCCATTAACGAGAGTTAATGTGCTTCCAAAAGGACCCACCCTATGACCAATAAATTCTGTCTACTTCATGAAACCATACTTTTGTGGAACCAAATCTTCAATGGCCTAAAAAATTGTCTAATTTTCTTACTCTGATAATGAAGGTCCATCACAACTATCCCAGTTTCCTTCTTTAGCCTCCCCATAACTATTCACATTATTTAAATCCATTGTTATTGTTAAACCCATCTCCTCCTCCTTCTTCAGATTTATTTTGTGCTCTTTTAAATGGGCATCTAAAACATTTAACCCTTTTTCTTGTGTATCCCAATCCAAAACTTTGTCTCTATTTTGAACTCCAGCTTTTAGAACATATAATGTTAATTTGACATTTAAAATACACTGCCATTCTTGCATCATATTAAATATTTTTAAATCTCTGGGTTTATTTCACTTTAACACATCTATTTTTTTAAGTAAATTAATATAATCAAACATTATATTTGCCAACAGTCATTAAATGTTAGGTCCAAACACCAGTTAAGCACTTTAAATACACTTCCTTACTTAAAATGACAACCCAGAAGTCGGTACTATTATTATTCCCATTTCATTAATGAGCACATTGCGACTAAAAAGGTTAAGTTTCATGGCTAGTGTTAACAGTTGTAAGATAATTAGCAAAAGAAGAGCTGAAACCAGGCATTTTTTACTCTAGAACTCAATCTTACCTTACCACACATCTCTATCAAAGATTATAATTGAGGATGGAAGTTATGACTTAAAATTATTTATATCCTAAATAGAGTGTTGTATTCTGGATCAAATTCTAAATCAGAAAAAGGACATTGGTAGAAACCAATGAAATCCAAATAAAGTTTCTAATTTAGTTAAAAGTAATGCACCAAGGTTAATGTCTTAGTTTTTGTGTTTTTTAAAATTATTTATTTATTTATTTATTTATTTATTTATTTATTTATGAGAGAGAGAGAGAGAGAGAGAGAGAGAGAGAGGCAGAGACACAGGCAGAGGGAAAAGCAGGCTCCATGCAGGGAGCCGACGTGGGTAGGACTCGATCCCGGGACTCCAGGATCATCTCCCAGCGGAAGGCAGGTGCTAAACCGCTGAGCCACCCAGGGATCCCCAATTTCTTAGTTTTGACAAATATATCATTGTTACTAAAGATGTTGACATTAGCACAAGTTGACCATACAAGAAGTCTCTGTGTGTTGTGGCAAGTTTTATATCTATTAATAATTGATATTCTAGTTATATTTCCTTGGCTATATAACTTTATGCTCTTCCATACCCTCATGATTACCTCTTTGAATTTCTTACTTATATTTGTGTGTATGTGACTACTTATTTTTGTTTCCTTCAACTTTGTCAACTTTTTTTTTTTTTTTAACTATGTCAACTTTATGGTAGGCATCATGCCTCAAATTGTTTGATTCCTTCCTCAATTTTGCTAGACTCTCTTATACATAGTGACAGTGTAAATAAAATGGGTTATATTAATTTAAGCTTGATATTGATTATTTGAAGATAATTTCTGGAGTTGTGAAAGATTTTCACATAGTCCACCATCCTCTTTCCTTTCACTTTCTTTTTCACCAATGGTGGGTAGCAAGATTGCCAGCATGATTTATACCTATAGTCTGTGGCTATTAAATAAAATAGCTAAGTGAATTATATGATCCCAAAACCATGGCATCATCCATCCCTGGATGATGAAGTTAGACATTGTGGTGAATGATATCTACTATTAGAATATATGTGGACTCAGACAGTGATGACCAACCAGTTGGTCTGGTTTTTTTAGTGCCCTGGAAAAAGACACATCAGGAACAAACATCACTGACCTATCTGAGAGTGACTATCAGAGAAAAGACACCAAACAACCAGGAAGACAGGATGACTTGGTCAGTTGACATCCGTCTGTCTCTGTCATTGGCTGCCAAAGTGCTGGTACAATAGGCACTTGAATGGAGTAGTCATTGAGGAATAGTCTTTGTGGCAGAGATGGAAACTGTGCACAAGCACAACAGCATAGCTGCTGACAAAAGCAGACAGTGCTGCCTCTTGAGATCAATCAGCCTCTTGATGTCAAGTAGTCTAATTGGATCCCTTCTACTCTGGAAAGATCGGCGACTTATCTTAATTGGACCTAATACATATATTAGTCATAAGTTTGCCTTTCTTGCTTGCAGAGCTTCAGTCAACATAATATTTGGGTATTTAATCTACTGACAAGCAATCCTACATGCTATGACATTGGACCAACAGACCTGCTCTACAGGAAAGGAGATGCAGTAACCAGTGATGATTAGTGGTACAGGAGTAGGCATGAAGCCACAAGAATTTAGTGGTCAGAATCTAGTGGCTGAAAGGTTGCTGGTGGAGCAATGTAAAAACCTATTGAAGATGCCTTTGAGAGGCCAGCTTGAGTGTGATAACCAGTGAGGACAGTGTGCCATCCTCTAGGATGTAGCTAGCATATGCTTTACATAAGTGACTCATTGTATGGTGTGATATCTCATAAGCAGGACCCATGGGTCCAATAAAACAAAGGTGGAAGTAGTTCTCACCTTTAAAAAATGGAATCCACTATTATGCAATATGCATTACCTCAGAAATTTAGATTTTTGAATTGAGAAAATGGAATATTTTTTCCCAAATACAAAACCACAGGCTGAGGCTTTTGTTTTTGTTTTTTCAAAATGTACTGGATCATAGTCTACAAGCTTTTTAAGAGTGAGCAATTTCATTTTTCTTGGCCTGCATAAGGGGCATATTTGTGAAAAATAATTTTAAAAACTCCATTCCCTTCTTTTGGTTATCAAAGTTTCCCTGATAACCAAATAATCAGATCATGTAAGACATTAAGACATATGTTATATGACTCCATAAAGGCAAAAATCTTCCCCAGTGCCAGACTTTCCCAGTTTTAATAGCAGAAAGCTTGTCAGCACATGCCTCAGCGGCAATGGGTAAAGAAAGTGGCAAGGGATGCTCACAAATCCATCTCTCCTACTACATGTGCTCATCTCTCCCTGAACTTGAAGGTAGTTTTTAAAATTAACCCCCCAGCATTAGTGTGCCTTGCCTCATAGGTGGATGTAACAAATCGGTGGCAGTTGAATTAGAATTCTTTCCCCTTGACACTTCAAAGTACTGCTCAGCCCAGTGAGTTAATGGGATACTGCAATGGCAAATTATAGCATCCTGATTTCCAAATATGTTCAGACTTAAGAACAGAGTGACAAGACATGTTAAGTCATCAACCAGGAAAGATTTCTCCACTCGTGCCTTGAAAATGGGAATAAATGTGCAAATCTATACAATTGTGCTTCCTTTGCCATCTATCTTGTCAAAATGAAAATCGACATGGGAATCAAGTCAAATGTGCTTCAGCAGATTAGAAAGAAATAATGTATATTTTCCCTCTTGAGTCACACAGAGCAACTATCACTTCATGCTGTGCCAATTTGTCTTGGGCTAGTGGTTCTGAAGGTGAAACTTTGAAGGTCCTATGAATGAGAAGCCAGTACTATATAGAGTGAAATAAATACAGAAAGAACAATGTGTGGATTGAGCAAGGTACCCTAGAATAAATGATAGATTGCATTATCTTTTTTGTTCCTTTCAAGAGAATATAATGTTCTCTTTCCCTTTTTTTAAAGATTTTATTTATTTGAGAGAGAGAGAGCAAAAGCAGGGGGAGGAGCAGAGGGAGAGGGAAAAGCAGACTCCCCACTGAGCAGGAAAGCCAGAGGCAGGGCTCAATCCTAGGACCCAGAGATCATGACCTAAGCTGAAGGCAGACACTTAATCAACTGAGCCACCCAGGCACCCCATCATGTTCTCTTAAATACTGTGTGAAATAGTTAAAAGAGAGGCTGTTAAATTACGTGTAAATTTTTTTTCTAATAAAATCAAGAAATCTGTTTAGTTATTTTTGAGTCCTTTGCTCTAGTTGGTTTTATTTGATCTCAAGTCATCCTATAGCTGCCTTGTGTATGAGTGTGTATGTGGTTGGGGAGGTTGCACAGGAGGGATGGGGAAGGTCTGTTAAGAAGAAAAGGAAGAGATAAACTGATGAAGAAAGCTTGAACTTTTTGAAGAATTAATTTTGGTCAGTGTCAAAAGCCAAAAGTGATTCAATGTATAAAGCACTCATTCATCACCCTGCCTACATGTTTGCTTTCTCCACTAACACTATTATATTCCTTTTAGTATACCCCTACCACCATAATAATTTATTCACTCTGTACAGATCCTTATTCTTTTTCAAGGAAATGACATGCTGCTCTCATTTCTAAGCCCAGATGTAATTTTTTAAAGAAGACGACATTGGCATATTCAAAGTGAAGGGCAGATAATTTTAAATTATGTTTTCCTTTTGTGAGATCACTTTTTAAAATCCATCACTGTGACCTACATTGAAGCCCCAAAATATTATAATCTCCTCGCCCCTGCCCTTGAGACTTGCCAGCAAGTCAGGTTGTCTAGGAAAATCTCATTAGGGCAGGACTCACTGTCCAAGCAACTATTAGCAGAGAGAACGCAGGGAGAAAAGTAACCCACTGACTGTCTGCAAATTGACACAGATTAACTGTCCTTTGTCCAGAATCCTGGTGGAATACTAGAGAGCTGCAGAAAGTCATTCTCAGATACAACATTGAGAATAAGCTGAAGAATGATATGTAGGCATCCATGAATTACAAGGAGTACCACACAACTGGAAGAACCATAAGTAAAATTAATTTGGCACAAAAGTATATCCCTAGAAACAGTTTTAAACAAGTCTCAAAATGTTCCTGCAGCTGACAATTTATTTAATTGGAAAGGCTATTAAAGGCTATTTGATTGCAGTGGGCAAAATTCTATTTGATTGTGGAGCCATATCCATAACCACAGGTTTATCTTTTCTCCTTGTATTCAATTGGGGACACTAATTGAATTCATCCACAAAGCACTGGATTTTATCGTGGATGGAGTTGGTTTCTTTCCAGGAATCAATTCCCATTTTAAACATAGGCCTAAAGTATCTGGGCTTCAGCCAGATGTTTCTGAGAGGAGGGTGATTAAAATGGTTGCTAGTTCCATGGCGAATATTCTCCTCACCATGCTCACATTCCACCTTGAAGAGTCAAGATGAACCACAGTTCTGGATTACAGATTCCTGAGAGTTTATTTTAATTTAAATTAGTTTAAAATAAATATTAATGTGTATAAAAAGAATTCTGAGAGTTTGACATGAACATATATATAATATTTAAGCTAATAAAATAATACTTATCTATGGAAAGACAACAAGTGTATTCTCTGGAATTACGACTATTTCAGTCAAATTTTTAAGAAAGTAAACTTGTAATCACTAAGAATCACTTTGGAATTTTTCTTGTGCAGTTAAACATACTGGTAAATTCTTCATTCTAACAATATATATCAATGTGCAAATTTGTGATACCAATTCAGATTATTTGCACTTTTGAAAATAGTAGTAGAAAGGTAATGACAATTTTCCCCATGGGAGCACAACTCTGATGAGTAACAAATATACATTTCAACACCAAAACCACACATCTACAAACTTATGGGTGAAATGAAACTTTTTATTAGGATTTGGTCCAAGTTTGCTCATCTAGTCACTTTTATTTCCTTAGCTGTGTAATATTTAAAAAGAGTTCTGGTCTTTTTATTGGTGTCTGCTCAACATCCATCCACTCATTAAAATGCAAGCATCTACTACAAGTCTTTGGCATTTGTATTTCCATTACATTTGTTACTTAAATTTCACTCTCTAAATACTATTGTATAAATCTATCCATGCAAGGCAGGTGACTTAGCAGGTGTGATTGTCCTTCATAATGATCTCTTTCCATTGAAAAGCACTAATTTCATTACGATGTATACTGCTGTAGAAGAAATCTGAAAATCAATTTAGCCTCAAGTAGGAGAAATTTAAATATCAAGACCAACTTGTAAGAAGAATATTATTTCCATATTACAGGTAAGGAAATTGAGGATCAGAAAAATGCTCATACTCAATGAAACCTAACCATTAAGGTAACGAAGGCAGGGAGGCTATGTTGTAATTGCAGTGTTTCATGGAGTCCTTGGATAACAGCTAGAGATGATGGGGTCGGAGTGGTTGGGCAAAACCTTACCAGCTCTCCTCACTTAGAGTAAAGCAATTGGACTGCAACTGATTCATGGTGGAATTTCAAGTAAAAACTTGTGTAAGAGAAATAACTTGAAAATTTACTACACATTCAGTGACCATCATTTGAGTTTGCCTAGAATTGAGGAGGTTGTCAGGAGATGAGAGTTTTGGTGCTAAAAGGGGGAAAGTCCCAGAAAAATGAGGATGAATTAATTGGTCATCCTACCACTCTGTCTTCCATCAGTATATTTATTTGTTGAAGCCTGAAGATTTAGCAGATGGGAAATGCACTGAGGTTTCTAATTTATGTGGAACATGACCTTGATCCACAGCTTCATATGATTCAGCACTGCAACAGTATGTACACCTTCTCCAGGTCTTGACTTAGTGCAAAAGAGATGCAACTATGTACTGCCCCAAATTTTGCTGTGCTCACTTTTTATTTTATTTTTTAAAGATTATTTATTTATTTATTTATTTGAGAAAGAGAGAGAGAGAGCATGCACATGAGCAAGAGGAGGGGCAGAGGGAGAGGGAAAAGGAGAGAAGCAGACTCTCCGCTGAGCTGGGAGCCCAAAGGGGCCCAAGACCAAGGCTGGGCTCTATCTTGATGCCCAGAGATCATGACCTCAGCCTGAAATCATGAGTCTAAGTCTTAACCAACTGAACCACCCACCCCTGCTCCCCACCGCCCAGACCCAGTTTTAAAGATGTGTGCTCACCCTCTTTAAAAGCATGCACAAATATCCACATATAGATTTCAAAATTATATTGCTTTATATTACATATTTCACTACAACAAGGACTTTTGAATATTTTTTACCATAACCCATAGTAAGAAATAAAATTTACAATGCAACTCAGTACACAGACCATATATAACTGTTACGAATGTTTCATAGAGCATTTTTGCGTTTGTTACTAGCCTTCAGAATAGTTCATGCATGGCCCTATGATGTAGGGCCTTCAGGAGCTACTAAGTTCAACATCATAGAATTCCATTCTTGCAATATGCACCTCACACTCATTACTCATCCTACAGCCTAAGGCTGTGGTTCTCAAGCTATAGCAAACATAAGCATCATTAGAGAAAGTGTTAACTTGGCAATTTATGTTACTGCGCAGAGACCTGGATTCTGGGCTCAGACCTTGAAACTTGATTTTAACACATAATGTGAACGAGGATAATTCTCTGGCCATGCTGAAGAATACTGCCTTTCAGGACTTTGTCCTGAGCTGTTCCACAACTTCTGTATTGTCATTGATTTACTTTCCTATTTAGTTATTAATCCAACTAATATGTGCCAAAAACCTTGAGAGATACTAGGGATATAGGCCTCACATTACTAAAACACAAAAATGCAAATTTTAAATGCAAAAATTAGAATATGGTCGCTCTTATTAACAAAGTTTATATAAGAGTTCATGCAGATTTGATTCTGTTTTTCCTGCACAATAGGTAGCCATTATAGAAATGTGTGCAAAAAAAAAAAGACACCATATTTTTGCTGATTATAAAGATCATTTTTGTGTGAAGGGGAGCAAGATAAAAGGTGAGGCAACCTTTCTGAGACTGATTCAACAATCCAGGGAAGGAGTGGTTAGTTAATGTACTAAAGAGTAATACCGAAGGTGGTCATGGGCACTCAGGATACAACAAGCAGTAAGAAGTATCATTTCTCACTGTTTAATAGACAGAGTAGACAAAGCAGATGGTCATCCTGATGCAGTGCAACATGTTCTGTGCTAATGGTGTTTATAAGTTAAAATGATTGCAAAAGGCAGGGACTCACTCAGAAATACTCTGGTATGCACTGCAATTCTGTCTCAAAGCCAAGAATTGGAGGAACCCTGGATAAGAATTTCACCCTCAAATCAAGGCAGCTGGAATATAAGATGAGCTCAGAATCTTGAATTACCTTTGAATAAATGTAAGGATATACCATTTAACATTGCAATAGATGAAAGTCAAAGAAAGCAAAATTTCTTTGACAGTATTAAATAGTACCATTTTATCTTCAATGTAAAACCCATATGACCTAAACCTAGATTTACAAAAGGCAAAGATACTACTATTTTTTTTCAATTTTATATAATCTTGTTACATAGTCTCTATATAACAGAATCATTTGTTGAAAATCCTCAGGACCTTCTCCTAGACAATCAAGAGATTGATGATTTTCCTCCCCCTGGCATTCCTGTTCAATTAGGTAGAGGTCAGGGAGACATCTGCTTCATATTTCACCAATGAGGACTTCAATGGAAATGAAGTTCCCTAATTTTAGGTCTTGGCACATGCAAAGCAAATTCACCTTTCATGTATTTAAAAAAAAAAAGGTAACAATTAGTTGACTTTCTCCACCAATTTCTTATTTTAGATTAAAAAAATACACCTATTATTTATTGCCGTATTTTGTTAGTTTTAGCTTCCCTCTCCAACCTTCCTGTTTACCCTCTTTATATACAGCTTGACTCTGGATCAAATGCAGTGGAGGGTCTCATTAAATGCTGAGCAGCCAGTTTTGACAAACTCTACTTTCACACAAGTTACACAAGAGAAATACATAATATAATTTTTATGGTTGACTGCCTTGAGAAAATTTAGCACACCAGAAGCATAATTCATTCAAGGGAAAAAAAAATCTCTTTAGCTGAGTTATTACCTGAGTGCAGCTCTGCTGCTGGAAATAAAGTGTGAAAGCTTCTGCGTACATAAGGAGTACAAATGGATTTGGGTCATCAGTAACGTGACTAAGTTCAGAATCAGGGTGTTAAGGGATTTCCCTCTAACAAGCAATAATAGTATTCATTGTGTTTGTGTCTCTGATGTGACGGAGTCCTTGTCCTACACTTTACATCTGTTACTTCATTATAATCCTAATAGCACTCCCATATGAACAATATTGCCCCCAGTTACAGATGAGAAAGGTGAGGATCAGAAGGTTGAGTAACTCCCACAGGGTCCCATTGCTGGTAAGTATGGAATCTAAGTCTGTTAAATTCCATAGCCAAGCCTTTTCCTATGACTTCTGTGAAATTTTTACTCCTTATTCTACTAGAAGGTTTATTCATTGCTGAGTGCCTGTAAACCATATATTTGAGTTTTTGCACATCATTTGTCACTTCGAGCAGGAGACAGCACTAAAAGTGCAGCAAGGGGTAATCTTATCCATAGAAAAGCAATCAAAATATTTTAGTCACAAAATTCCATGCAGTTGAAGTACTAATTGAGTAGTAGATGAGGAAGAGGTTGGGAGCTCGAGTTGATTCTGATGTTAACACTTAAGTGCATGAGCATGTGCATCCCTTGCCAAATCTTTTGCTGTTGTTTGCAAAGTCTAATTGTATCACACGACAGCCTGTGAAATGCTAAGTAAAATGTTTCTTTGCCATATCTATCTATATATAGGGAGAGCTTTGATTTCCTCAATCTAATATTTGTAGATAATATAGTTATAAAGACAGAACCACACTGCAGTGGCATTTTAAGTAAGTGTTACTTAGAAAGTAAATGAGAAATAAATATGGTGCCTAGAGCTTGGACTATATTATGACCATATGCCCCTTTCTCTACACATTCCTTTCCCACTCCCTTTAACCATCATATGCATTTACTTCATCTGTATTGGGACTCTTTGTTGTAAGACATCAACTAAGTTACTTTTCTTCAGAAACAAAAAGGAAGGAAATGTGGTAAGATGGCAGAAGAATGAAATCTGGAAATGTAAAGAGGTTAGGCACTTGCAGTAATACTAATCTCTCATCTCCACAGCTCTCTTTACTCCCAGCTCACTCCAAAATTTCTCTAGTATTTGGTGTGCCTGTCAGGCAGAAGATGGTACTTCAATGGTCCCAAGTTTATGTTACTAAGCAACAACATGAAGGGACAGATATATTCTTAGTATTAAGTTCAGTTTTCTGGAAAAGGAATATTAAATTCCCCATTTTATTCAAATCTCTACTCTTGGCCCAATTAATGTCATTAGGTCCTTATAAAATGCAAACATAGGTTTGTGTTCCTCTGTTGGAAAATCTGAGGTCAACTGAGAGCCACCCTGAATAGAGTACTAAAACAAAACAAAAACAGCCCAGGGTACCTTCTTTTGTTATTTATGCAAGTTATGACCTCCATGCCCAAAATATCTTGTTTTCAAAGTTCTCTCAAAATGTCTTTATGATAAACCTTATCTGATTATATTTCTCTATCCACAGGAGGAGTCTGTGTTGATGGGATCACTTTGGCTTTCTCACTTATCTGACCCATGTGGATCACAGCATGACCACTTAGATCAGAGCAACTGATGTCAATTAGAAAAGATTAAGTTTGTCATACATCTTGTTGCAATTAGAGAAATTTTGCTTCTGTCACTTATTACCTAGTTTATATCCTATTTTCAATTTATATAACCCCTGCATAAGAACCCTAGTATTTACCATTCCATTTGTAATACTGTTATCATGTTGTGTGATTATCTTGTTTGCTGTTAACTGTAGAAATTAATAGCATCTGTTTTTAATACTATAAACCTCTTGAGAATAAGAGTGGCATTCAAATAGTTTTGCCTAAATACTTATAAACTTCCAAATGGAAACCCTTAATAATTACCATTTAATGGCAACCATCATAATGTAGATAGCACAGAATAAAATTAAAAACTATATTAACTATTAAAATGATATAATCAGTAACTAAGAATAATCATAAGCATCCACATTTCAATAACATTATGCCTAGGGACAAAGCGACTGTTTCCTGTGGCTTAAAGTCCCCAAATCACTTTAAATAAAGTTGAAATATTTAGTGAATGATCATGCCAGAGCAAAACTTCCATGGTATAGCAAAGACAGTAAAATAATGTAAGATCAAACATTGTTTAGCTCTTTTCATAGTAAGAAAAACTCTTTCCATGAAACGTAGTTTTATGCTAAGTCTCAGTCTATCAAAGTACACAGATCTTGGACTAGAAAAATATTTTACAAAAAGTTGATCCCAAATAAGTGACCTTGTACAAAGGTGACAAGAAATTCATTGAATAACATCACACAGGAATAGGCTGAAGATATTTTCACCGAAAAAAAAAAATAAAAATAAAACCAAGTATGCACAACAGCTTACTAGAAAAAATGTGTCATTGTGGAGAACAGTTATCACACCATATATAATATTGTGGATTATGTAGATATATATCCATCTTAGAGAGGTAAATATACACACGTCTGGGTGGTGTAGTCAGTTAAGCATCTGATTCTTGGTTTCAGCTTAGGTTGTGATCTGAGTGTTCAGGCTCAGTGTTCAGCACGGAGTCTGCTTAAGATTCCTTTTCCCTCTCCCTCTGCACCCACCCAGCACACACTCCCTCTCTCTCTCAAATAAATAAATAAATAAATAAATCTTGTTTTAAAATAAGAAAGATAAAGATACAGAAATAGAGTTAGACGTGTGTATATATCTCCAGGCATATGAATAAATTTTTATTTTTACACCGATTTTATTTTTATACTGATAATTTTTATTTTTGTGTACTTAACTAGAATAGTGAGAAGGTGGATTGCATGGGATTTGAACAATATGTTGGTCAAAGTCAATGCACCACAGAGGCACCATTTACAGTCATAAATAAGAGAGAAGAAATAAAAGAAGCCTGAAAACATAGATAAAAGAGTGAACTATGCCAGGAATAATCCTAGGAGAGTAGATTTCGCATAGGAACATTGAGTACCTAGAGTGTTTCTTATTTGCTTTATGTATCCCAAGTCAGCTAGGCTAATCTTAACCTCTATGCAATTAGTTATATGCTTATCCTACCAGGACTTAATATCTTAAGCAAAGATATTTCCTCTGGACTGAACAGATGCTCCTTGGGGGCTTTGCATCTGTACTGGTCTCAGCAGAGTCTACTTTCTCTTGATCATATTTACTAGCTCATTCTTTCCCCAGGTGTCAGCTGCCTTCCTGCCACCATCACCTTAGGATCAGAGCACGGAAATTTATAACAAACCCCCATAAGTATATGTATCACCTCTTTCATGAAATATCCATAACAATTCACTTTTGTCTCTCCCCCGCAGTCCATCGACCAAAAACGACATTTCCTTTTTCTACTTAGCCTTCTACTTGCACATCATTTCCCTCTGCAATAATTTCAACTAGAGTTTTACATGTAAACTAGACAAGAGTAAATGAATGACAGTAAGAAGAAGGCAGGACAGTTATGGACAGAAATCCAAGAGCAACTCTGAGAAGACTCAAACCTTAAAGTGTCTTCTTTTGTGTAGTAAAAGGGAAAATATAAATTAGCTTGAACTTTAATCTTTGTCCTGTTTATATTATAGTTCTCTTGTTGGTTTGGCCTACACTTCCAATAAAAATTTCAGCAGAAGTATCACCCAATATGCTATGCTGCTCTAATAATCACCATGTGCACAAAGAGTGATTTTTGCCAGCCTCATTTAATATTGTGCTCTGAAAGAGAACACACAGAGCAGAGCTACCATTTTGGGTGAAGGCAACACAGATTTTCAAGGGTGTAAACAGTAGCTGTGGAGACCATCAAACCTAAAGGAGCTATAGAAGATATTTTCTGTAGGGTACCTGGGTGATACCGTCAGTTAAGCCATTAGGCATCTGACTCTTGGCTTCAGCTCAGGCCATCATCTCAGAGCCATGAGATTTAACCCTGCGTGGGGCCACAAGGACTCAGCATGGTGCAGAGTCTGCTTAAGATTCTCTCTCTCTCCCTCCTCCTCTGCCCTCCACCTACTCCTGCTCTCTCAAATAAATAAATAAATAAATAAATAAAATCTTAAAAAAAGATATTTGCTGCAGGCACATTATGATCCAAACTTTATGAATGCTCTATAAATTAAGGCTAATTTTGGAATGGGAGGAAAGGGCGTTCAGAGACGACACCTTTTATTTTGTGGACTGGTGTACACATGAAAATGAGTTAATATCAAAAGGAGAAATAAAAGTTCTCTATTTAACAGTGAGAGCTATAAGCAAGACAGTGATTATACTGTGACAAGAGCCCCTCCCAGAAATGTCCAGCTTTAACATTCAACTCTGAGTCACAGTGCATCCAATTCTTGTTTTCCATGTGACATCAGTGGATTACCTTGAACTACTCTAAGTTACTTGTTAGGTTTTACTTCTTACAGGGTAATTATAATACTGTAACAGTTTTCCTAATTTCCTGACTTTTTTTGTGGGGGGAAGGGTAGGATTTAGGATTTGAAGAAATATTTAAATTTCCAGAAAAATGCCATAAGGAATTTTTGCATAGATACAGGAGGCACAGGAAAATATCTTGGCTCCTATTACTATTCAAACTAGGCTATAGGATTATGTTTTCTTCAGCCTTACTTTCCATTGGTATATTTCCCAGAATGCATTATGGTCATCTACCTTATGATGTTACCAACATGATGGATAATCCCTGCAGATGGCAATTACTTTTTGGGAGAATGCATTAAATCACCATGGAAAATTTAAATATATTTTGTATTACTTTTTATTTTAAAGATTTGTTATACTTTCACTTAAATTCATTATGCAGAAATATCACAGGATGGAGCCAGTAGACTTGTGACAAATTTTAAATAAGTTTTACTATCAATGCTCAGTATAATTTTGAATAAATTACAGTATCTCCAATTTTTTTCATCTAAAAATTAAATACAATAATATTGTCATGGGTACCTCCAGCATATTGGTGTAACAAAAAAAAAAAAAAACAAAAAAAAAAAGTAAGTGTGTTAATTATCACATTTATCGGTATGACTCATATTTTTGGAACATTTTTCTTCATTATTACTTTTATGTACAAAGACATAATCACTGTTTATTTTCTTAAATGAAATTTTAAAGAATTCTGAATATTATGGACTGAATGTGCCCCCCCTAAAATTCATATGTTGAAGCCTTAATCCCAATGTGACTTTATTTAGAGTTAGGGATCATAAAGAAGTAATTATGGCTAAGCTTATAAGAGTGTGGGACTAATCAATAAAATTACTGTTTTATTTTTTAAGATTT
This sequence comes from Vulpes vulpes, assembly GCF_048418805.1. NCBI lineage: Eukaryota > Metazoa > Chordata > Mammalia > Carnivora > Canidae > Vulpes > Vulpes vulpes. The sequence continues at coordinate 24,617,055 of NC_132784.1, read as the reverse complement.
TTATTTATTTATTTATTTTTGAGAGAGAGAGAGAGGAGAGAGAGAGCAGGAGCAGGGGGAGGGGCAAAGGAAGAGGGATGGAAAGAATTTCAGGCCTACTCCCTGCTGAGCATGGAGTTCAATGGGACATAGGGCTGTATCTCAGAACCCTGAGATCATGACCTGAGCCAAAATAGTTGGATGCTTAACCAATTGATCCATACAGGCATCCCAGAATTAGTATTTTTATAACAATAGCCATAAGAGAGCTTTCTCTATCTCCACATGTACCCAAAGAAGTCACATGAGCACAGTGACAAGGCAGCTATCTCTAATTTAGGAAGATAGCTCTTACCAGAAACCAAACCCTGCTGGACCTTTATCTGGGACTTCCAAGCCTCCAGATTTGAGAGACATAAATTTATGCTATTTAAGACAACTAGCCTGCAGTGTTTTGCTACAGCAGCTCAAAGTGATTAATACACTAATTAGTTATGTATAAAATGACCTGTCTCTGCGGTTCCAAATTTCTTGTAATATTATTATTATATTTACACTGTACTAATATTGGGCTTAGATTATATTTCTTATCATTTAAATGCAACATTTGAGAGCTGGCGTTATATTAAAGTTTTTATCCTCATTATAAAGTGCAGTAGGTGCTAGTTACATAAGTAATATGGTATATACATTCTAGGTCTATTATCATGAAAGAGTTTTGGTCTTGTGTTTTGTTTTCTCTTGGGTTTTGTTTCTGTATGATAATGTTAGCTCTAGGTCCATTTTAAAAGGATAATTTGTTTATTTGGTTTTTGCTGGCTTATTTACATAATTCTGCTGACAGTGCTTTAACATGATCCACATTTCATGGTGAGTAGGATTTGTTGCTATAAAAGTCATATCTCAGTCATTATTCTTCAATAATCTTTTGTCCAATACATAAAGTAGGTGGTATGAAAAGCATTGATATCTGAATAGATAACTAAAACATCTAAGATACAAAGTCAAGAATCTAATTTGATAGAAAAGGAGAAGCATGAAGAGCCAGTACTTAGGAATGCATGACTAAGCCACAAAGGGCCAGAACTGGGCAAAACTCTTCTACACGCAACAGTGACAAGAGAAGAATAAGGAACCAGTACTGCTGAATACAACAGTCAGGATGAGAACACTCTAGACTATGAGAGAGGTCATTCTTGCTTTTATTTTTTTAATGATTGGTTTCAGAAATAGTGTTTGGTAATATTGGAAAACTGCAGTTTTTCAGCCATTGTTATAAGCATCAGAAAAAAAATGCCAATATGTTTTATCTAAGCCAGAAGATAGGCTGGCTGGCTGGATGGATGGATGGACGGACTGGGAAGGAAGGAAGACAGGTAAGCAGGCACGCAGGGAGGGAGGGAGGGAGGTGTATGCATGTGTGTTATGTTGTGGCTTTTGGGGGAATGCATAAGTAAACAAGAAGACAATATGGACAATTCCACTGTCAGTTTTCAGTGGCTTAAGGGAAGGTAGCCTTGATCATTTGCTAGGTTATTAACATGGAGAGTCAAAGCAAAGTAACTTAAATGCTGTTACTTGTTATCTAGTGGCAACATTTAGAAGAGGGAATTTTTAGTTAAAATGGTATTTCCTAATCTGGTGTTCAACTGATCCTGACTCTTCTAGTATATGCTGGTGGATGTATTGTGGGAAAACAAACAAACAATCAAAAACAAAAACAAAAAAGTATTTCAAAGTCAGATAACTTTGGAAGTCAACAAAAGATACCAAAAGCAAACAAGCTTTTTAAACATACCGAAATCTTGTCAAAATTCAATAATCAATCTCTGAGGCAGAGTATGTAATTAGAAATTGTGAACCTTAACCAAAAGCATAGCATCCATCAACAACAGATTAGAAAGTGTTCTTGACACCTCAGAATTTTTGCCAAAAATTCTAGATTTTTAGGAATGATTTTTAACCAGTATAATTTTCATTAAAACTCTTTCATGGAGTGATTGACTCAGTAGTAATAAACATACCTATTACCTGGCTATTGTTTTCTAAATATCATTTTTAAAGGAACCTTTTAAAAGGAACCAGTGTTCTTTGAAGAACTGGATGATTCCAGGTCTGAGGCAGGAAAAACTACAAGAAAAGCCTAGAGGATCTTGCTGTGCCACAAAGTAAGAAAAGAGAAAAAAATAAACTAACAAAATGATGAAGATAGGGACAGCATAGGGACAAACCTGAGAACTCTCAATGGCCAAAGTTAGAACAACTAGATCAACAAAGCAAATAATGATAGCATTGATTATAACCCAAATAATAAATTAATATTCAAAGTAATAAAATTAATGAACGAAGAAGGAGAGAAAAGAACAAAGGAATGAAAAAAGGAAGATACAAAGGAAAAGTAACAGCTGTTCTTTACTGAAGCATTTCAATTATTACATGTAGAAGAAATGAGCAAAATACAAAATCACCATTAGAACACCCTAATGAGAACTGCAGCAGGTAAGTTCCTCCAATGGATACTAAAATTAATGAGTGAAAGTTTAAGCAGGATAGGATATTTGAATAGTCTCAATATATCTCTCCACCAAATTTTATTAATTACGATGACTTCAGAAGTCAGACAAATGATCATGGTTAACATCATTGGCATTACATAAGAATACCACTAACACTTAATACAATGTCCTCAGTAGGGCACATCACCTCCTTAGTATCCTTACAAATTACCTAAAGTTCATGCAGAACCTAAATTTAAGCATGAGAAAACACCAGGAAAACTGAAATTGAAGGACATTCTACAAAATAACCAATACTCTTGAAAAGCATCAAGATCATAAAATATGAGAAGAGACTGATAATTGCTTCAGATTGAAGGGACAAAAGAACTAAATGGAATGTGAAATTCTGAATTGAATCTGAATTCTGAATTGTGAGGGGGAATATAGAGGGACATTATTGGAAAAACAAAAACTGGTGAAATTTGAATAAGTTTTGGGTTTTAGTTTATAAAATTGAGCCAAGATTAATTTCTTAGTTCCAACACATACTCTTTGGTTTTTTTGTTTGTTTGTTTGTTTGTTTTGTTTTAATATTAAACGGGAGAAACTGGGTGAAAGGTACATAAAAATTCTCTCTGTACTACTTTTGCAATTCCCTTATAAGTCTAAAAGTTTTCTAAAAAATTATGTTAAAATACAATAAAATTAAAAATATATTAAGTAAACAGGTAACTAAATGAAAACTCTGGTACAGCGGTATATAGACATGTCTAACATGACTACTCCTAAAAGTGAGTTTGTCACTTACATTGAACCTTGTATCATCACTACTGTAATTGCATAACAGGAGTGTTTCTATTTTACTTCAGACTGGTACAAAACAACTGTTTTCTCTTTTTACCAGTCTGACTTCCATTTCTTTGCCTTGCAAATGCACAATGTTCATCTTAGAGTAATTGTTAAAATAGATCTCCCTAAACTCCTCATTCTACTGATTCCAACAAGATGAGAATGAAAAATCCATAGGATATTATATATGACTCTGCTTGGTTGTAATTTCCCCAGTTAAAAGTTAATATATCAAGGTAATAAAATGTTATAGCTTTTAGTTCAAGCAAAAACTATAAAAAATAGAAGATATCAGAGTACACGTTATCATACTATGCATGAAATTGCCTATTTGGAAAGAGAAATAGTAAAGTGGTAATTGTTATGATGTTAAAATCTCTGAATAGAAATTGCCACATTGTCAGCAAAACCAAAATTTCCGGTTGGCTTATCAATAAGATTATAATTTTCTTTGAGCCTACACTGTACTTCACGCTGTTTTCTGCAGGTTTCTTCTCTTCCACCAATGAGGAAGCTGATTTTCAGTAGGAAGTTTCAGTAGCTGGACAGCTACAATGCTCATGCCGACTACCCTCCCCCACCCCCCATAATGGAGTTTAAAATGATCATCAAGAACTGTGAGGAAGAAGAGAGTAACTGAAGATGAGCTGACAGTTTTGCCTCAAACTGATAGAGAATTAACCCTGCTCTGGGGATGAGCCTATCTTGCTCTTGGAATCCAAGAGAGCTTCTGAACAGATCACATGCACATATTTCAGTCTCTGCTGCTGCTACTATCTGTTCCTATATTTCACTGACTAAAATCTAGGAATTAGGGTTCAACTATATCTCAGAACCTAGAGTACAATCCCTGAGTCATGAAAACCCTGAAATACTGTTGGAAGGAATGTTTAAATATTGTTTGAGAGGTGGAACACTTGAGGAACTTTTTAGGTGTATCTGGGCTTTCTGTGAAGCCCTCATACTCATTCAGTTTATTTTCAGTCTTCCAGGAGCACACATCATTTGATCTGAAAATGATAAAAGAATTTCAGTTTCCCTTCTATCATTCTAGATCTAAGTAATCTCTTAGTTTCATAGGAGAAGTACTACAGTAGGAGATATTTCAGGCTTGAACTCATTTTTTTCTCTTTTCTATAGTTACCTGAAACCAGAGATATTAATTACTTCTAATTTTGCTAATTCATAATGGTAATCCTAAGGGTTCTATGGTTGAGATAAAATAAAGGTGCATTTTATGAATACATTAAGCTCATTAATCAGTATTTCCATCTAAACATGAGATTGTCACTTTTATTCATTCTCCCAAATGCATGTAATGAAGAGGAGGTCAGATGGTGAGGAAGGTTAATAAGCTTCTACAGAATTTAACTACTAATTTTAACTGATTGGAAAAATCTTCAAAGCAATCTAAATAAATTTATTGTGATTATTACACTTCATTGGGAAGAATCCACCTACTGAATGGATGGATTCTTCCTTCTATGAATACTTCCTTCTATGAATACTTAGATGGGTCCTTAGTGTTCGAACTATTATTTCTCCATGTTCTTCTAGAGAACATAAGAAGGGAAGATGTGTATAATCACCTAATAGGAGCTTAAAAAAATCAGCTTCTCCTTCTACTCCCAAATGTCTTTCTCAATTTTTCACTCCTATAATCATCAAGGGAACTTCAGCACCAGATGTATAATCACTTGCTTAAGGTAAAAACGGCCTCAGCTGGAGCCAGATGTCATGTTCTGCTGCCATTTTCCTGGAGTCAGGCTTGTCCTAGAACATGTTTGTGTTTTAATGGTGTTTGGCCAGTGCTTGCTTTATATTCCAGATGCATCAATCCTTAGTCTTCTCTCTTCTCTTTGGTCCTTGTGTGTGGAAAGCCTCAGCAGGACTGTAGTTCCCTGTTTCATTTCTACTTGCTCCACTCTCTGCCCATCTAACTTTTATCAGCCTTGCCATATTGCATGCATCCTTCAAATGACTGCATTAGTTTTTTTTTTTTTTACTTTGATTAATCTACATCTCAGTTTCTGTTGGTTGGTCTATAAATTTAAATTCTTATGTTCCTTTCCCTTCAGTTAATAAAGGAAAATCAATTTAACTGTCACACAGTACAACATTTCCTATTCTTCATGCTGTAAAAATTATCTTCTAGGGAACCAAGATTATTTCTACTAGTGGCCATCCTAGTAATATCTGGAGTGTATTTCTGTGGGAAGAGATTGGGTCTATGAATGCCAAGTCCTAGCCTTTGTTTTCAGCCAGTAGCTAATAAGAAAAAAAAATCATATTCTTTTTTTAAGATTTTCTTTATTTATTCATGAGAGACACAGAGAAAGAGAGGCAGAGACATAGGTAGAGGGAGAAGCAGACTCTATGCAGGGAGCCCGATATGGGACTCGATCCCAGGACTCCCGGATCACATCCTGAGCCAAAGGCAGACACTTAACCACTGAGCCACACAGGCGTCTCAAACATATTCATATTTTAATAAATGTTGATATTCATTGATAAATAGGCATCTTAAGAATCATGTTTCAAGTAAGAGAAAATATTTTTGACTACCTATCCAAACAAAATAAAACAATTTATTCAATGGATAGTGAGTTGTCTTAGAAAACCTAAGGAGAAGAAATGAAACAGGTATTAGAAGTTATTAGTGACAGATATAGCAATCTCCCGGTCTCTCTTCCTTTCCCTTCTCCATATCCCACACCACTCGGCAGTCAGATACTCAGGTATCTGTGTATTTACTTCTCTCTCTCTCTAAAAGTCCTTTTCTACTTTTGAGTTCCAATGGCCACCTCAACCTCAATTTACAGAGCCTCTTAATTCTTCTACAAACACATACTGAGTGTCTTGGTGCCAATTCCAAAGTTTCTGCAGAAAGACTCTAATTGAGCTATCTTGGTTTAGGTGTTTACTCCTGGTCCAGTTAGCAATGGCCATGAGTCTGCCAGTGGCCCATGATCAACAAGGATATGTAAGAAGACTCCTAGAGAAGACCAAATGCCCAAGTGTCACTACAGGTACTACTGCTTCATCTGTAATTGTTAGAGATAGACTTCAGGTTTTCTTTGCAGTAAAATAAGTAACTTCTATGTTCTTCATGTAAGTTTTGCCTGTAGCTATCTCCCTCCAACAAAAAAGGTAACAAAGCATTTGAATGTGATTGGTACAATTAAGTCTTTGCAGACAAAACTTCCTTTCCAGCTATATGAACTCCTTTCTAAGCACAATTTTTTTTTCTCTTTTTTCTAAGTATTCACTGTCATTTATTAGGCTAAGATCATATTCAAGATTATTTTCACTGGAATTAATACTACAGGACTAATTTTCCAGTAGAACTCATTATTATTTGTGTTACATACAGGCCTCCCTAATCCAATGGTTCTCAAACTCTGGCAGGCAAGATAATCACCAAAAGGGTCAAGGTAGGGCCTGAGAATTTGCACTTTTGATAAGCATCTACCCAAGTGATGCTAATGCTATTGGTTCTAAAGTCACACTTTAAGAACCACTGACCTAATTCATCATTATTCTCATCACAAGAGAAAATAGCCAGACAAGGTCTTATCCATTACTATCAGGGATCTAGGTGTGGTGTCAAGGCTTCACTGTTCCCACCTATATAATGTTCCCATTTAAAAATCCTTGGGCTAAGATGGTGGAAGAGTAGGGTCCCCAAGTCACCTGTCCCCAAAAAATTACCTAGAAAACCTTCAAATCATTCTGAAAATCTACGAATTCGGCCTGAGATTTAAAGAGAGACCAGCTGGAATGCTGCAGTGAGAAGAGTTCGCGCTTCTATCAAGGTAGGAAGACGGGAAAAAAGAAATAAAGACACAAAAGGCCTCCAAGGGGGAGGGGCCCCGCGAGGAGCCGGGCTGAGGCCGGGGCGAGTGTCCCCAGGACAGGAGAGCCCCGTCCCGGAGGAGCAGGAGCTGCACCGACCTTCCCCGCGGAAAGGGGCCCGGGGAATTGGAGCAGGATCCCCAGAAAGGCGGGGAGGCCCTCGGGCTCCCTGGGACAGTAACAGAGGAACTGCGCCCCGGGAGAGTGCGCCGAGCTCCCTAAGGGCTGCAGCGCTCGGCGGGACCCGGAGCAGCTCGGAGGGGCTCGGGCGGCGGCTCCGCGGAGGGGGCTGCGCGGCTCCGGGAACAGCTCGGAGGGGCTCGGGCGGCGGCTCCGCGGAGGAGGCTGCACCGCCGGGAGCGCGAATCCAACAGCGCAGGCCCCGGAGCACAGGGCGCCGGGACACAGCCCAGGATCCGGCCTCCCCCAGGACAGGCAGAGGCCGGGAGGGCCCAGGACAGCAAGGACGCTCCTGCCCGGAGCTGAACAGATCAGCGGCCCCGCCCGGGAGCCCCCAGGCCCTGCAGACGGAGAGCCCCAGAGTTACTGCAGGGGCTGACTCTAGGGCTGCAGAGCTGCCATAGCTACTGTGGCTGTTCATCCTGGGGCCTCACGGGGTGAACAACCCCCACTGAGCCCTGCACCAGGCAGGGGCAGAGCAGCTCCCCCAAGTGCTAACACCTGAGAATCAGCACAGCAGGCCCCTCCCCCAGAAGACCAGCTAGACGGACCAGTTCCAGGGGAAGTCAAGGGACTTAAAGTATACAGAATCGGAAGATACTCCCACGAGTTTTTTGGTTTTTTTTTTTTTTTTTTTTGTTTTGTTTTGTGTTTTTTTTTCTTTCTTTCTTTTTGATTTCTGATTCAAAGATATCAGAAGATACTCCCACGTGTTTTTTGTTTTTTTTTTGTTTTCTTTTGTGTTTTTTTTCTTTCTTTCTTTTTGATTTCTGATTGCTTCTTTTGATTTCTTTTCAAAGTATTTCTGATTGCTTCTTTTGATTTCTTTTCAAAGTATACAGAATCAGAAGATACTCCCACGTGTTTTTTGTTTTGTTTTTGTTTTGTTTTGTGTTTTTTTTTCTCCTTCTTTCTTTTTGATTTCTGATTGCTTCTTTTGATTTCTGATTGAATTCCCCCCCCTTTTTTTTCACCTTTCTTTCTTTTTCTTTCTATTTTTCTTCTCTTTATTCCCTTTTTTTCTTCTTTCTCTTTTTTCTTTTTCTCTTTTATTTCCTTCCCTCTCTTTTCCTCCTTTTCCCAATACAACTTGTTTTTGGCCACTCTGCACTGAGGAAATGACTAGAAGGAAAACCTCACCTCAAAAAAAAAAAAGAATCAGAAACAGCCCTCTCTCCCACAGAGTTACAAAATCTGGATTACAATTCAATGTCAGAAAGCCAATTTAGAAGCACTATTATACAGCTACTGGTGGCTCTAGAAAAAAACCATAAAGGACTCAAGAGACTTCATGACTGCAGAATTTAGATCCAATCAGGCAGAAATTAAAAATCAATTAAATGAGATGCAATCCAAGCTAGAAGTCCTAATGACGAGGCTTAACGAGGTGGAAGAACGAGTGAGTGACATAGAAAACAAGTTGATGGCAAAGAGGGAAACTGAGGAAAAAAGAGACAGACAATTAAGAGACCATGAAGACAGATTAAGGGAAATTAACTACAGCCTGAGGAAGAAAAACCTACGTTTAATTGGGGTTCCCGAGGGCGCCGAAAGGGACAGAGGGCCAGAATATGTATTTGAACAAATCCTAGCTGAAAACTTTCCTAATCTGGGAAGGGAAACAGGCATTCAGATCCACGAAATAGAGAGATCCCCCCCTAAAATCAATAAAAACCGTTCAACACCTGGACATTTAATTGTGAAGCTTGCAAATTCCAAAGATAAAGAGAAGATCCTTAAAGCAGCAAGAGAAAAAAAGTCCCTGACTTTTATGGGGAGGAATATTAGGGTAACAGCAGACCTCTCCACAGAGACCTGGCAGGCCAGAAAGGGCTGGCAGGATATATTCAGGGTCCTAAATGAGAAGAACATGCAACCAAGAATACTTTATCCAGCAAGGCTCTCATTCAAATGGAAGGAGAAATAAAGAGCTTCCAAGACAGGCAGGAACTGAAAGAATGTGACCTCCAAACCAGCTCTGCAAGAAATTTTAAGGGGGACTCTTAAAATTCCCCTTTAAGAAGAAGTTCAGTGGAACAATCCACAAAAACAAGGACTGAATAGATATCATGGTGACACTAAACTCATATCTGTCAATAGTAACTCTGAACGTGAACGGGCTTAATGACCCCATCAAAAGGCGCAGGGTTTCAGACTGGATAAAAAAGCAGGACCCATCTATTTGCTGTCTACAAGAGACTCATTATAGACAGAAGGACACCTACAACCTGAAAACAAAAGGTTGGAGAACCATTTACCATTCAAATGGTCCTCAAAAGAAAGCAGGGGTTGCCATCCTTATATCAGATAAATTAAAATTTACCCCGAAGACTATAGTGAGAGATGAAGAGGAACACTATCTCATACTCAAAGGATCTATCCAACAAGAGGACTTAACAATCCTGAATATATATGCCCCGAATGTGGGAGCTGCCAAATATATCAATCAATTAATAACCAAAGTTAAGACATACTTAGATAATTATACACTTATACTTGGTGACTTCAATCTAGTGCTTTCTATACTCGATAGGTCTTCTAAGCACAACATCTCCAAAGAAACGAGAGCTTTAAATGATACACTGGACCAGATGGATTTCACAGATATCTACAGAACTTTACATCCAAACTCAACTGAATACACATTCCTCTCAAGTGCACATGGAATTTTCTCCAGAATAGAACACATACTGGGTCACAAATCGGTCTGAACCGATACCAAAAGATCGGGATAGTCCGCTGTATATTCTCAGATCATAATGCCTTGAAATTAGAACTTAATCACAACAAGAAGTTTGGAAGGACCACAAACACGTGGAGGTTAAGGACCATCCTGCTAAAAGATGAAAAGGTCAACCAGGAAATTAAGGAAGAATTGAAAAGATTCATGGAAACTATTGAGAATGAAGATACAACCGTTCAAAATCTTTGGGATACAGGAAAAGCAGTCCTGAGGGGGAAATACATCGCAATACAAGCATCCATTCAAAAACTGGAAAGAACTCAAATACAAAAGCTCACCTTACACATAAAGGAACTAGAGAAAAAGCAGCAAATGGACCCCACCCCCAGCAGAAGAAGAGAGTTAATTAAAATTCGAGCAGAACTAAATGAAATCGAGACCAAAAGAACTGTGGAACAGATCAACAGAACCAGGAGTTGGTTCTTTGAAAGAATTAATAAGATAGATAAACCATTAGCGAACCTTATCAAAAAGAAGAGAGAGAAGACTGAAATTAATAAAATCTTGAATGAGAAAGGAGTGATCACTACCAACACCAAGGAAATACAAACGATCTTAAAAACATATTATGAACAGCTGTACGCCAATAAATTAGGCAATCTAGAAGAAATGGACGCATTCCTGGAAAGCCACAAACTACCAAAACTGGAGCAGGAAGAAATAGAAAACCTGAACAGGCCAATAACCAGGGAGGAAATTGAAGCAGTCATCAAAAACCTCCCAAGACACAAAAGTCCAGGGCCAGATGGCTTCCCAGGGGAATTCTATCAAACGTTTAAAGAAGAAATCATACCTATTCTACTAAAGCTGTTTGGAAAGATAGAAAGACATGGAGTACTTCCAAATTCGTTCTACGAGGCCAGCATCACCTTAATTCCGAAACCAAAGACCCCACCAAAAAGGAGAATTACAGACCAATATCCCTGATGAACATGGATGCAAAAATTCTCAACAAGATACTAGCCAATAGGATCCAACAACACATTAAGAAAATTATTCACCATGACCAAGTAGGATTTATCTCCGGGACACAAGGCTGGTTCAACACCCGTAAAACAATCAATGTGATTCATCATATCAGCAAGAGAAAAACCAAGAACCATATGATCCTCTCATTAGATGCAGAGAAAGCATTTGACAAAATACAGCATCCATTCCTGATCAAAACACTTCAGAGTGTTGGGATAGAGGGAACTTTCCTCAACATCTTAAAAGCTATCTACGAAAAGCCCACAGCAAATATCATTCTCAATGGGGAAGCACTGGGAGCCTTTCCCCTAAGATCAGGAACAAGACAGGGATGTCCACTCTCACCACTGCTGTTCAACATAGTTCTGGAAGTCCTCGCCTCAGCAATCAGACAACAAAAAGACATTAAAGGCATTCAAATTGGCAAAGAAGAAGTCAAACTCTCCCTCTTCGCCGATGACATGATACTCTACATAGAAAACCCAAAAGCCTCCACCCCAAGATTGCTAGAACTCATACAGCAATTTGGTAGCATGGTAGGATACAAAATCAATGCCCAGAAATCAATGGCATTTCTATACACTAACAATGAGACTGAAGAAAGAGAAATTAAGGAGTCAATCCCATTTACAATTGCACCCAAAAGCATAAGATACCTAGGAATAAACCTAACCAAAGAGGTAAAGGATCTATACCCTAAAAACTATAGAACACTTCTGAAAGAAATTGAGGAAGACACAAAGAGATGGAAAAATATTCTATGCTCATGGATTGACAGAATTAATATTGTGAAAATGTCAATGTTACCCAGGGCAATTTACACGTTTAATGCAATCCCTATCAAAATACCATGGACTTTCTTCAGAGAGTTAGAACAAATTATTTTAAGATTTGTGTGGAATCAGAAAAGACCCCGAATAGCCAGGGGAATTTTAAAAAAGAAAACCATAGCTGGGGGCATCACAATGCCAGATTTCAGGTTATACTACAAATCTGTGGTCATCAAGACAGTGTGGTACTGGCACAAAAACAGACACATAGATCAATGGAACAGAATAGAGAATCCAGAAGTGGACCCTGAACTTTATGGTCAACTAATATTCGATAAAGGAGGAAAGACTATCCATTGGAAGAAAGACAGTCTCTTCAATAAATGGTGTTGGGAAAATTGGACATCCACATGCAGAAGAATGAAACTGGACCACTCTCTTGCACCAGACACAAAGATAAACTCAAAATGGATGAGAGATCTAAGTGTGAGACAAGATTCCATCAAAATCCTAGAGGAGAACACAGGCAACACCCTTTTTGAACTTGGCCACAGTGATTTCTTGCAAGATACATCCACGAAGGCAAAAGAAACAAAAGCAAAAATGAACTATTGGGACCTCATCAAGATAAGAAGCTTTTGCACAGCAAAGGATACAGTCAACAAAACTAAAACACAACCTACAGAATGGGAGAAGATATTTGCAAATGACATAGCAGATAAAGGGCAAGTTTCCAAAATCTATAAAGAACTTATTAAACTCAACACCAAAGAAACAAACAATCCAATCATGAAATGGGCAAAAGACATGAAGAGAAATCTCACAGAGGAAGACATGGACATGGCCAACATGCACATGAGAAAATGCTCTGCATCACTTGCCATCAGGGAAATACAAATCAAAACCACAATGAGATACCACCTCACACCAGTGAGAATGGGGAAAATTAACAAGGCAGGAAACAACAAATGTTGGAGAGGATGTGGAGAAAAGGGAACCCTCTTACACTGTTGGTGGGAATGTGAACTGGTGCAGCCACTCTGGAAAACTGTGTGGAGGTTCCTCAAAGAGTTAAAAATAGACCTGCCCTACGACCCAGCAATTGCACTGTTGGGGATTTACCCCAAAGATTCAGATGCAATGAAACGTCGGGACACCTGCACCCCGATGTTTCTATCAACAATGTCCACAATAGCCAAACTGTGGAAGGAGCCTCGGTGCCCATCGACGGATGAATGGATAAAGAAGATGTGGTTTATGTATACAATGGAATATTCCTCAGCCATTAGAAACGACAAATACCCACCATTTGCTTCGACGTGGATGGAACTGGAGGGTATTATGCTGAGTGCAGTAAGTCAATCGGAGAAGGACAAACAGTGTATGTTCTCATTCATTTGGGGAATATAAATAATAGTGAAAGGGAATATAAGGGAAGGGAGAAGAAATGTGTGGGAAATATCAGGAAGGGAGACAGAACATAAAGACTCCTAACTCGGGGAAACGAACTAGGGGTGGTAGAAGGGGAGGAGGGCAGAGGGTGGGGGGGAATGGGTGACGGGCATTGAGGGGGACACTTGACAGGATGAGCACTGGGTGTTTTTCTGTATGTTGGTAAATTGAACACCAATAAAAATTAATTTATTTAAAAAAAATAAAAAAATAAAAATCCTTGGGCTATTAAAATGCAAAGGACTTTTCAGATTGGCTCATCCTCTTTCCTATGCATGATCATACTGTACTAATGAGTTAACCACGTCCATGCACTACCTTCATTATTATGTCCTTTATATCTTTATTGCATTTACAAAGAAAAATTTATGTCACTTTTATAGATGGAAAAGAAACAATGTTTTAAATTGAAAGTAGCTATAAAAATAAATTTTAAATGTTAATTTTGAAAAGTAATAAGTGATACCAAATCAAATAGTTTTAAAAGTACATATGCAAAAATAAATTATTCAGTAAGAATTTAAGAACACTTATGATTCATTCTTAATAAAGGAACAATCAGCTCAATATTACTTTGCTTAAGATAGAGAGTTGACATCATCAATTCTATTTTTTTTTTTTTTTAGTTGTGATATTTGCTTCCTTTGAGAGTCCCAAAGCATGTGTGTATGCAGTTTGAATGGACAGAACAGATCTAAGAATTTTCTTTGGCATTGCTGGATATTAATATTCATTCCTACTGTTATGGTACAAGCTATTTTGTCCAACTGAGTTTTAAGATATCCAGAAGTCATTTCCAGAAGTTGATCTTCTGAATTTGCTAATGTCTGCAATGTAAAGGGAAACTGGGTTTCTTCTGTCTCACACTGCCATATTCTTTCAGGAGAAACTTAACAGAAATAATTATATTTTTTTCATATTTTTTTTCATAATATTCAATCATGCCTTCAGTGAGTTAGTCAAGTTCTGAGAAAAATTTTTTTTAGAATAATTTAACAAATGAGTAAATATAAGGACCTACCCTCAATGTGCTTACTCTATGTGCTGTGACAGTCATGGTAAAGAGAACAGACACAATGCACTCTGCGGCCTATATAAAATATCTTTCAGATCTCACTAACTTTATGAGGTTCACATTATAAAATCATAAAATTCACATTCCAATTAATGTGGAAAAAGATTCATAGTAGTTGAAATGACCTGCCCAAGTATGAACAGCAAGCAATGCTTAAGCCAAGACCATAGTTCACTTTGGAACATTCTTTAAACACTGACTTGGACTGTCTCAGGAAATTGAGTCAGAAAAGAGGGTAAAGGTATGATTTTGTTTCTCCATGAATGTTTTGCTATCTCTTCCTGACCTAGTTATGAGTAAAGGTCAGGCAGGGCTCAGTACAGGGGCATGGAATCAGGCTCCCCCAAATCCCCAAAATGTGAAAATAATAGGAAATCAGAGATAAACAAACCAGACCATCCTGCCCCAGGTGTCAGAGGTGGGGTCTGTTATAATAGCTACTTGTAACCAACAAAGAATTAACAGACCCTAAAAAAGAAGTAAAGGCACTGAAAGTATTATATCACTGGTCCTCACTCAATGGTGATGTCAATAGTTATGTTAAAAGTTTAGGTTCCCTGGTTGGCTTTCAATAAAAGATGAACCCTGCAAGTCCCCAGTGGCAACCCTGTTGGGATGGACCCTTCTCAATCCTGAGAGCTTTTTCCATATCCTTGCTTAATAAACTTCTATTGCTTTACTCTCTCTCCTTTGTGAGATTCATCCTTTGACTCCGTGAGATAAGAACCAAGCTCTCCTGCTTCAGTGATGCATCCAGCTTTAATCAGACACTCCCTAAAAGGCCAATTTATTGGGATCTCTAAACTCCTGGTCTAGAAAAAGATCAAAATGGTGCCCTGGCCTGCAGTGTTACATCTCCATTGTGGGTAGGTGTGAGTGACCATGCTTGGGTTGCACTGACAAGATTCAGACCTAGAAATACAAACAACACTGGTAACCTTGCCTTACTTCATTTCTTTCCCCTTCCATCCCATCTTCCACTCTGACAATTAGTAGATCAATACTATCTCTGGGGGAAAATAGTTTTAAATCACCTCTGTTATTTTATAGATGAGGAAAGTATTTTCTTCCTCTCACTGGAGCAACCAATCCTAAAACAAAAGAAAACAAAAATACTAGATCTCTAAATACCTTTAAAATTAGATTAGTATTAAATTTACAAAATTAACACACTCCAAAAACGTACTAATTTATGTAAACACTCATCTGAAAGTCTTTTTTGAAGATTGTACTATGATTTGAAGAGAGCTTTAAGGCCCTAAATGTCCAAAAACTTTTACTTTAAGCCTCCCATTATGCCTGAATAATGGCAAGAAGAATCATTGTAATCATGTTAACAGGAGCCACATAGTTAGAGCCATCTGCTTGTGGCTTCATTTACTAGCTGTCTGATATATGGGAAGTTATTTGACCCATGTCTCAGTTTCCCTCCTGTAAAATCATCATAACTCCAGCATGTGCTTCTGTTGCACAGGTGCACAGTAGCCCATCCTACTGCATTATAAAATTTTTTGAGAGCATCTTAGGAGCAGAGGGGAAAAACAGGAAGCCCTCTAACCATCCACGGTATTCTTTCAAGGTCTACAGGACCATAATGCTGAGGAGCCTGAGAGCCCTCTAAGTGAAAGGAATCTCATTATGCACATTGCACATTATGCAGGTTGGTTATACTAAAAGTGAGTAAAGTACAGCTAGTATTTGCAACAAAAGGCCTTCCTGGCCTAAGATTCTTGAGATGCCTCAGAGCTCACCTACCTCACCTGAAACTGTCTCAGTTTGAGAATCTTGTTCTCCCTCAACGACATGGTTTGGTCCAACTGACCCAGCTCCCTGTCAAGCCACTGGAAGTAGCAAGAAAAGAGAGGCCCATCATCATAGGAGACCAAGTATATTTCCTTAACCTCACAGGGATTTCATGAAGATTGAACCATAATACATACAAAAAGTACTCAATGTGGATTATTCATTTTATTATGTACTGTGAATAAAGCACTTTGTGAAGCACTTTACTTTGTGTTCCTTAATTTTCTCAATGCTATTAGGTAAGTGTTATTATTACTTCCCTTTTAGGACATAAAGTAACAAAATAATTGAATCTCAGAAGAGTTCATTCATATGTCCAAGGTCATACATCTCATGATGTAAGACCTCAAAGTAGTTTCAGTCCCTAAAATATAGAATGTTATAGATCCTTCACACATTTATTTGTTAGAGATCCTGTTAAGAATACAAACTGTAGTCTCATACTGTTGTTTATTCAGTAGCACTAGAGAGGATCTGCACATTAGTAACTAAAAAATAAAATAAAATACCACCCCCCCCCCCAAAAAAAAACACCTAAAAAACCACACAAAACTTTGCAAGTAACATTGACATGATAATTTGGAAATTTTCGAGAAACATTGTCTATAGGTAAGAGAGAGGTGATCATTAAAATTATCACCTGAAACAAATGATTTCAAGGCAACACAATAGGAAAACAGATCAGAAGACTGGGACATCTGTAATAATTTTATCTACAAGAGATAAAAAAAAACAATGATCAGATTTTGCAATGATTAACGACTTACTGGGTCAGAATTTAAGGCCATTCTCCTACTCTCAAAAGGATAGTTTTGTAGAGATAGTTAGTAGAGAAAAAGTTTAAAAACTGGGAGTGCTTTCAGGGTGTGTAGGATCAGATCAGCAACACAGTACAAATAGTGAGTGTTATGAGCAAAGGCAGGTGGGAGAAAATGCCTCAAGTGCTAGTACATTAGTCTTCGCATTTCTTCAGCATGACAGGCATATATTCTAATATTTCACCGGATCACCATAGAAGCTAATATAGCTAATAAATTTTATAATCAATTGTTGAAACCTGCCCTGCTGACTTGAAATGTAGAATTATTGCTATTCGGCCAGAGATGCAGCAGAGTGTAAAAACAAAAAAGGCAGAGAAGGAGAAAGTAAGAGAGGAGATGAAGACAAGCTTTGGTTTGAAATGTTGCCTAGGACTAACCCTTTCCATATAGCTCATGATTAAGAATCAGAAAAGGACAAATATGAAAGTGGGTATGTTTTGCCTCTAATTTCTTTTACCATCTATTTTATTCCAACACAAAGTAACTGCCCTCTAATAAAAAAGCAATTTTCATAAAGGAGGACACTGTGACAGCCCATAAAAATAATGGTGATATTTTTGCCCTTTTGTGAAATTGGTAACATTTTTCTTGCAAAATTGTTTTTACAAGTTGATATTGTATTTATTCTATGTGAGATTTTATAAATAATAATAATCTCTGATGGTTTAAGTACCTTCTCCATTACATAAATCATATGAATTTTAATTTATCTCAGTGATTTGAGATTTGATGGGCCTCTGTAAACAACTTCTGAAACTTTCTCAATTTTGTAATGTTTCTGAGGTAGATATTCAACAGAAACCACTATCATGGGGATACTGATATATGATAGAGCAAAAGGTCCAACTTATGCCCCACCACAAACTGGTTTATTTTAGAGAACAAGAGATTACTACTTTCAATTTATTTTCTTTCAGAAAGAAGGTGTTGCCATGGTTTCTTGTATCCGTAGTTACACATCTGCATAAAAAAGAAAAAAAACTTCACAGAAGGAATATCCAAAGAAACAGGACACTATGATAAAACAATGGGTACTCAGAATATGTGAAATACCCTTGAATTTTTTTTTCTACTACTCCTTCCCTCCACCAAACTCTCCAAAATAACCCAAACACTTAGAACATTCTGCAGCACAATTACTGAGCTTAATTCCAAATTGATTAATCAGAAATTAAGAGACTATATTATCTTAAACAAGATATAGTTCATATATTGTTACATGAGAGAAATAAGAATAAATAAATAAGCTTGTTACAGAAATTTTCTTAAAGGAAACTAATGGAAAAATAACATGTAATAGAGCCAATACTGATTGACTCCAAATTTTGGTGAGAACCATTCCTGAAATAAATAAAATGTGCTTCAGGTTTTAATGGTAAAACATACCCACCATTTAGTCTATTTTATGTCACAGTTATATTAAAGAAGGAACAAGTTTACAGTGTTTATTTTGTAGGTTTGGAATAAAAGAATCATCAACATTGAATCCCCTTCTTTGCCTTCATTATGCTGGAGAAGTGAGAAAGCTTCCCAGAGATGGAGACAAAGATTTACTGTGTAAATCAGAGATAAAGGCAAGGTAATCTGATAGAAATCTTTATTGAAAGAATTAGTAACAGATCAGCTAACTATAGAATTAAAAAATTAGACCTCAAAAAGATGAGCAGAGAGGCTACAGGTTTTTTTTTCTTGCATTTTTAATTTTTCTTTTGGGAATAGTTTAATACTTTATGTAAACTATTTTGTTATTAGCATCATTAATTATTTTAGATAAGCCATGCCTTTCTAATTAAAAACTGAAGTCCTGGTTCTGTGTTAAAGACATTTTTAAAGTGCATTTTCTTATTCCGTTACCTGAAAAATAATGGCATTTGAAATTTCAATGACCTCTCAGGAATTAAAGAAACAAACAGAACTGTTCCTTAGCTATAACCTAGGAAGAGACTAATAATATGATGGGGGAAATGTGATAGGCTGTGGAGACTTACAGAACATTTGAATTGGAATGTGATTTTGCTTCAGTGCTTTTAAAAGAGAAATAAAAGCAATTCAGACAATTTCGCTCGGAAGTTGTTTTATTGTCAGTTCTAATTGACTTGTATAATGCTCTTATATGTGCAATAATGCATAATTAGTTCTTTGACTTAACTCTGGAAATATATTCCTTAAGGTAAGGACACATTCAAATAAGAAAATTACATTCTTCCTCAAATTACCAGATTTATTTTTTGGTTTCTTTGTTGATAGCTGAAAAGTATTCTTCCAAGGATTACAAGTATACATACAGTTTGTAGTAATATCAGCTATAGTAGAACAGTGGACTGCACTAAGAATTGTTCAAAAGCAAATCAAAACAAAACAAACAGGCCCCAAATCATATCACTTACAAAGAATTTCCAAACTGGTGCTTAATCTACAATCTAATTGCAGTTTCATGCAGTTTTATTAACGGGTCAGTCAGGAATGTTTTAATCAGTGTCAATGAATCTGTCACCTTGGCCCTCTCCATTCCCCAAAGAAAGATGAAGTCATCTATATAACAAGACCACTCGCTTTTTCCCCCTAGAAAGGGGTCTCGCCTGAAACAATCCTTTCCTTTTACTAATAACTTTCTTGCCCACACCTTCCTTCTTAACCTTTCATTTTATACAACTCTGGACTGCTTCTCTACTAGTTGGATGGGATACTGCCCAATCCGTGCATCATTTAATAAGCCAATTAGATCTTCAAATTTACTTGGCTGAATTTTGTTACTTAACAAAATCGAGAAACCTGATTTTATTTCCAGTGTGGACACTAACCAGCTGTGTGACCCTAAGCAAATCATTTCATCTCTTGGTTTTTGTTTTTTCATTGGTTAAATGAGAAATACAGACTAGATGATCTCACAGGATTCAAAATATTTGAGATGAAATAAATTATAGTTACAAATAGAAAGACTTATTTTACAGGTGAAAGGACAGAGCTCCAAAGGGATAAAGTGTTTTGCCTGATGTTCAGTTGAATTAGTGGAAAAGATAAAAATAAAGACAGTTTTTTAATGCCAAATTTCTTAGAAATTCAGACAAAAGCTCCAAATATACCAGGAATCATCTTTGTACGTTATTGATGATTTGGACAAGAGATGAATATATGTGCACATATAAATATTATCATATAATAAGTACATACTTTTATATTAATATATGATTTATGTTCATAAATATATGTTCATAAATATTAAAAATCTATCAATGCAATGCAAAGAAGTCAACATTTGTTCATGATTATTTGACAACAAATTTTTAATCACTGAATTTAGTTTAGTAGTTTCCTAGGATGACACAATGGCTAACTTCCAAGGTCCCCATGGGATCTTACTAACTTGGGAGAATTTATCTCAACTTCAGAAAACTGATTTGTCAAGTCCTTGTAATTCTCGTGTTACTAAGAAATACTCAAGACTTGAGCAAATTAACTAAGCTCAGAAGATATATAAAACAAGAAAGTTAATTAATTTGCAACTGAAATATAATTTCGAAGGCTACTAAAATATCTTTTGGATAGTTTATTCTTTTTGTAGATAAAACACTAGAGTTATCAATATATAATCACAAGATTGATTCCATGAGTGTGAAAACAATCAAGAGCAACTAATTACTTATTGTGAATACTTAATGCTGCTAAGTGAGGCAGCCAGCCATTTCCTTAGTGATCATACCCTCTGCTCAGAGAATATATTACTTATTCATATATTGATTTAATCTCTGACATTTTTGTCTTTCCAAATATCATATACATTAAGGTGAAGAAATTATCTTTAGTAAATATTTGCATCAGCAGAAATAATATATTACATATTTAGCAATAGAATGGGAACCAGAAGAGATAGTACCCAAAGTCTTGGACCAGTAAGTACTTCAGCCACCAATTCGGCCAGCCATCATTCCTATAAGCAGTTGCTGAACTGTGGTGCAGTCTGGCGTCACCTGTGGGAGGGAGGATCGTGTAGCCCAGCTACATCAAAACCAATATGAAAGAATTTCAGTATTTTTAGCAATCTGGTTCAACTGTCATGATGCATACTGACTGAGTGTTTTCCCTGAATGTTGAAAATCTTTTTAAGCATCTTAACATATTCTTTTTTTTTTGCCTGCTCATTTAAATAAATTATAACTAAAATCTCTTTTAATGTTTAAGGTGGATGTTTAGAACATGAATTACTGCAGCAAGTTATACTAGTGATGCCTTTCTGGTTTCCAAACTGCACCAAATGATGCCAGACTACTATGAGTTTTAGAATTCTTATATCTGCTCTGGAAAATCTTTTTTTCTGTCTCTTCCTATCAGGGCTGTCACTTCTCATTTTTATCTTCACACTTTCCTCTAGCAACAACCCTCAAATTTCTCAGAAACTGAATCTAATTTAAATCTACTCTGAGCAGAAAACCTGGCCAATTTCTTAGATATATGTATAAAATAATTATGAATAAATTCCAAATCATGGCTCGAGGAACTATTTTATGAGTAAAGGAACATATATTTTAATTTCAGAACTTGTGACACATATGTTGTCACTCTGCACACCTTCTGGATTACTTGAAGTCCTTTCATATGTTAAACAAAATTCTAGTTTAACTCATAGTAACCACTGGATAAGTGATCAATTATGCTTCACATTATTGCAGCAGTTGAAAATAAGCAGTCAACAAACAAAATCTAGCCAGTAGTTGTGTTTCGACTGGCCAAGAAACTATTGGCTGTGGCAATATATATATATATTTTTTCTTTTTAGGTTTTTGGAGTCAACATTTAAAATCAGAATATTTCACATGTAAAACAGAAAGTATGACAACACTGGGCATATATATATTAATGTGAAAATGATAGGTGAGAACTAAATATCAGCAGCTTTCTTTAGATGGTGTTATGGGGTTTCAGTTTGTCCCTCAAAATGATGTGCTGAAATCCTAACCCTCATTACCTCACAATGTGACCTTATTTGGAAATAGGGTTGTTGCAGATGTAATTAGTTAAGATGATGTTATAATGGAGTAAAATGGACCCTTGGCCTGATATAATTGCTGTCCTTATAAAAGAATGTCATGTGAAGGCCTTGAGAAACACAGGGAGAAGAAAACCATGTAAAGATAGAGACAGAGATTGGAGTTCAACTGCCAGAAGCCAAGGAACTCATGGAGCTACCAGACGCTGAAAACGGTAAGGAAGGATCATCCATCCCCCTAGAGGCTTTGGAGAGAGCACGGCCCTACCAACACATTAATTTTGGACTGTCATCCTTTAGAGCTATGAAAAGATACAATTTCTGATGCCTTAAACCACTCAGTCTGTGGTACATTATTGTGGCAGCCCCAGGAAACTAATATAGGTGGAATTTTCAGATATTTCTGACAATATGGTTGAATACATGATTAAAATTTCTCCACAAAAATCAATTATATGTTGAATAAAGTACCTACAAAATCTTATTCACATGTAGATAAAAGATAAACCCTTGAACATGCAAGACACATAAAAAATGACCCCTATCAAAAGGTGACCCTTGACCATCAGTCAGAGTGCAGTAGGATCAGTCTTTCCACTGGCAAAGATTACAGAGACGGAGAGAGTTTCTGCCAACATTTTCAGGAAAAACAGAACGAAACAAAACTGACCTGAGAATTCCAAACCACATGCTTATAACTTCCCTGAATCTGGGCTTGGAATTTAAATTCCAGTAATTTCCTAGCAAGCTAAGAAATTAGTGATTTCTTAGTGATCACAGGTGGATGACATTTTGGAATTGATAGCAAAATTCCTCTTTTTTTAAAAAAATTTTATTTATTATTCATGAGAGACACAGAGAGAGAGAGAGAGAGAGAGGGGCAGAGACACAGGCAGAGGGAGATGCAGACTCCATGCAGGGAGCCCGACATGGGACTCGATCCTAGGTCTCCAGGATCATGCCTTGGGCTGAAGGCAGTGCTAAACCACTGAGCCACCTAGGCTGCGTGCAAAATTCCTCTTGAAGAGGTCTTCAACCTAGGCCTTGAAAGATTCAGGTAAAGAAGACATCTCAGCCACAGTAAATATAGCTGTTCAAATGTAATTTTAATTGAAAAATTAATCACAAGACTGCCAAAAATCCTACAATACATAGTTACAAGCCACCAAATATAAGACTTTCAAAAATTTCATCTAGTAATCTGACAAGATTATAAACTATGTTTAAAGGATTAAACAAATAAAAGGGAGGGATATTCACTCAACAACACACATTTATTTCACTTAACATTTATTGAAGATCAATTATGTCAGGTGTTTTTCTAATTACTGGAAATATAAAAATTAACCAACATCACCATCACTAGCTTTGTTACTGTATTATGAAATTTATGTTCTACTTTGTGAGAGATAAAGTAAAATAAGATGTTTCATGATGAAATGTGCTATGAATTAAAATAAGGTAAGGAAGATAGATCAAGAATCCAAGTAAGGGTGTGATTTGAATTTTACATTGAAGATTGGGAAAGGTGCTTCCTTTGGCAGCATATATACTGAAGATTGGGGAAGGCTTCACTGAGAAAGGAATACTAGAACATTACAGGAGTAAGGGAGCAAGTCAGATGGATATGTGGAGGAAGAATGTTCCAGGCAAAGGGAATCAAAAATGCAGAGGCCCTGAGATGGTAACTGTGAAAACAATAAAGAAGATTGGAGTGCTGGTAATAGTGGTGGTAATAGACAATGAGGTTCAAGAGGAATGGCAGGCCAAACAATTAAGAACTATAGTATTGCAAAGTACCAGAAAAGTATAAAAAAAAATATAATGTCTGACAAGAAAACTTAACTCTTTTTTTTTTGAAAACTTAACTCTTAAATGTGAAACTCAAATGCATAATTAAATTGCAGTAAGATAAAGCTAAAGAGAGAATTAAGGAAATGAAAGGAAGCACTGAAGAAATAAAAAGCACCACTCGGAAGCAAACAGATGAAAACATAAAAACTAAAGTAAAAAGATTAAAAAACATAAGATAAAATGTCTCACATATGTCTAATCAGCATTCCAGAAGTAGAGAGTAAGATTAGAGATAGACCACATTTGAAATGATACTAAATTAGAATTTTTCAGAAATTTTGAATACCATGACTCTTCAGGGTCAAGAAGTACAATGAATCCTAAGCAGAATAAATGGGATCAAGTACATACCCAGACATAAACTGCAAGTTCTACTTGCATTAGTCCTCTGTCTTACCTGCTTTATTAATTTAGCTTACCAGCGAGTTTCCTGAAAGCATTGGAATTTGTGGACTAAGTTACACATCTATAGTCATAATTAAAGTTTATTAACTTTTCTCATTAAAAGAAATCCTTATCATGAAGTACTTGCTGAAAGAACTGAAAACAAATGTTGACATTTTTTTTCTCATTATCTCCATCTGTTGCCTCTAACCTTTTTGACTTTGAGAAGGGAGATGGAAATGGGTGGAGATAGAGAAGCCAGGCTGCCTCTGGATACTTGTAAATGAATGGCTGCTCTTATAGGTTAAAGAGTGTCTAGACTTCAGCATCTTTGTTTAGATGGCTATAGTTGATTACAGAAAATCATGATTGTTCTTGATTGTGTGATGTTGGAAGGACTTATTTGAAGGTTTTATTTACTCAAATCTGTGTGACTGTGATATAAATACCAGAAACTACGACACTCAGTCCTAAATTTCAGCATCTACTTTTTTTTTTTTTTAATTTTTATTTATTTATGATAGTCACAGAGAGAGAGAGAGAGAGAGAGGCAGAGACACAGGCGGAGGAAGAAGCAGGCTCCATGCACCAGGAGCCCGATGTGGGACTCATCGCGCCCTGGGCCAAAGGCAGGCGCCAAACCACTGCGCCACCCAGGGATCCCAATTTCAGCATCTACTTAAAGTAGGATTTCTCTCCTGTGATATGTCAAGCCACCTGTCTTCTCTGTACATCTGGTTAATCCTTACTTATTACCAGAAATTATTTTTTCCAACATACACTTGTAATTTTTACTAATCCAGTTTTTCTTAATCTGAGGTGATTTAGACAGATGACATTTTACATCGTGACTTCTAACTAAAATACAATATTTCTGACTTATGAAATTAGAAATTACATGCATAGTAATCTATTCTAAAAAATAGTATTTTTAAAGTACACTTTTTCTGGAGGTAGAGACAATACAAAATATTGTGACTGGTAGCTTAGGAGGAGTCTGGCAAGTGAGAATTTTCACAATTTTCTCACCCTGATGCAAGCAATTTAACTTAAGAAATTAAAGCACAGGGATCCCTGGGTGGCGCAGCGGTTTGGCGCCTGCCTTTGGCCCAGGGCGCGATCCTGGAGACTCAGGATCGAGTCCCACATCGGGCTCCCGGTGCATGGAGCCTGCTTCTCCCTCTGCCTGTGTCTCTGCCTCTCTCTCTCTCTCTCTGTGACTATCATAAATAAAAAAAAAAAATTAAAAAAAAGAAATTAAAGCACAGATTCACTTAGGAGAAAAAACAAAGGCCAATAAATATTTAGGGTTTTATTTCTTTAAAAGTTAAGAGGCATTTAAAAATTTTAAAACAAATGATAAATGCTCATTGTGTATTGCTCTAAAATGTATTCTTTAGCTGAATTTTCCTTTCCACTGACCTGATTCTGACCATAGCACTTACAATGTAGAGTTTAATGTGCTGTGTCAGTTAGAGTTCAAGCAGAGATGGAGATTTAGTAGAAGCTATATATTAAGAGAGATATATTACAAGATTGTGGGAGCTGGCAAGGCAAGTCTGAAATCTGCAGGGCAGGCCATTACAAAGGACAGGCTGGGAATTCTGGAGCACAGGATGAGATTTCTGTCCACAGACAGAATTTCTTCTTCAGTGAAGGCTTGATTCTCTTCTCTAAGGAGCTGGGGAACAAGTACTTATGGCCAAGTACTTGTACCATAAAAGTATGGAGACAGTACTGTGCAAAACTGCATATGAACTGAGGCTTCAAGCTCCCTGACATGTGTTACATTGTCCAATCAGATTTCCTTTACAAAACTCAAATTCAGGGACGCCTGGGTGGCTCAGTGGTTGAGCATCTGCTTCAGGTGTGATCACAGAATTCCAGGATCAAGTCCCATATCCGGCTCCCCACAGGGAGCCTGCTTTTCCCTCTGCCTATGTCCCTATCTCTCTCTGTGTGTCTCTCATGAATAAATCAATAAAATCTTTTTTTAAAAATTCAAAGATGATTTTTTTAAAGAATATTATGACAATGGCCACAAAGCATTAAAGCCAAGTACAAGTTCCCCTTCTGAGCACAGAACCTGGTAAGGACTACACTGTTCACAGGCCCATGCAGCTACCCCTGAGCTTGAGACTGTGATGACACATGCCTCCCACAGGACAGGGCCTCCCAAGAAGAAGGGGAAATATTTACTTACAGGGGAGAACACCTAACCCAAACTTGTACCACCATGGTGGATTAGCTCTGCAGGAATGAAGTGCCACTAATGACCCATTATAACAACAATTTCAGTCTGGAGACAGGTACAAGTAGGGGATGAATATGAGACTTGATCTTCCTTTTTCTCAAAAATATGTATTTATTAGAATACTACAATGCACTATCTTCCTGCTGGTTTATGGGGACACAACTTGAAAAAATATATGGTTTCCTCCTTGGAGAATCTTGTTCTCTAATATAAAATATTATATACCCTATAGTTCTTGGCAACTTTAGCTAAACAACCCAATGTATATTTAACATAAAATAAACATTCAATTTGATTAACCAAATGTGGGGATGTGAAAGTAAAACTATAGGTACCATGTAAATGAACCTTAACCTTAACACAAAATCTATCTTTCTGAATTTATTTCAGCACTTCTGAAACCTCCTGATTCAAGGCATCCACTTTTATTTTTCCTATACAGAAACATTAAACTCATATTGATGTGATTAATTTGCAAAGAGTCTAATGAAAGATTATATTTGAGATTTTTTAAGTCTTTCTGCATATTTTGTTGTGGAAATATTCAAGATGTGGTTGAAAAAAATCAGCTGTTTTTAAAAGGTCACTTAAAATAACAGTAAATGACATTCTCAATATTGGAAAAAGTCATATGCCTGGTATTGCATGTAATACTAGTAATATATTCAATTATGAGTAATAGAAAACCCTAATTAGTGCCTCAAATAAGTTAGGGTTTCTCTTTCTCACATAATAAAAACTTCAGAAATGGAAAAGATTGTGTCATTGGTTCAGTTGTAGAACATTTTTGGCCAATCGTCTCTAAGATTCTAGAGGCCCTTCCCTTGTATATTGCTTCATTCTGATGCAGCTGCAGATATTACATCATAAAGGTGGTGGGAACTCAGTCAACATGCATTCCCATCCTTATACTAAACAATTCTGAGAATAAATACGTTTTGCTTTATTTGTGGTAGTTCAATTCTAAGGTAAAGCAAATATTCCCATTTCTGTGCTAAATATTACTGAGACTAAGCAAAAATAAATTGTTTCAGGAAATACTTGTTCCTTGATAAGAGAACTTGTGGAGATGGTCTCTTGATTATCAGGCTTGCTTCAAGACTCTGACTTCTTTGTGTTCATCAATCCAGAAATACCATGTCATAAAGTCTGCCATTTCAGACCCTTAAGCCCTAAAACTATCCCTCTCTAACCTCCCCTTTCTCAAACATTGCTAAGAATCTCTCAAAGAAGTATTCTCTGTCACTGTAGGATAATCAACAAGTTCTTCTGAAAATTGTTTTGTTGACTGGATACACCAGAACTTGAACGGAATCAACCATATATGTTCCATTTATTAGGAAATCACGTGTTCCCAGAAATAATTACAATAGATTTTTGTTTTAACTGGTCAGAACTGCCTCTAACTAAAATAAAAGGTGGATGAATGGATAATCAATTAAGATGTCTCACCTGCAGATTTCCACATGGTAACTATAAAGGAAACAGGGTTTATATTAGCAAAAGGGAAAGTGAGGAACAAATGGATACCTGATAGGCAACTAAACTATGAATGTCTTTTCCAGAAAATCAGAAAAAACTTCACTCAAAAGCTCATAGGATAAATTTTCAGAAAAAAGTCCTCAACTTAGGACCTTAATCAGAAAAAGTACTGAAATATAAAGCTGAATATTCTTGTAAATGGAAACAAAGATCTCACCCATCCTTTGCTCAAATATAAATAGCCTAATTAGAAAAGAGAAGATCAAAGAGAACTAATGTGTGAATATTTGCCATAAAAATAATAATAACTTCTCTGTGAAGGATAAATGCCTAGCAAACTAACAGATGAAAAATGTGTGTTCCTTCTTCTGAATGGAGACTGCAGTATTTTTGAGAATTAGTGTTTTTCTTTAGTAGAGTACATTTGTATGTGTGCAAACACATATTTGGTTGAAAAGTTCTACATAAAGAATTGAAAAAAAAAAAAAAAGCAAATGTCACTTGATATTCCCACAATTCAAAATGATAGAGAGATTGGAATAGACCCTATCTTGGTTACTAAGTGGTCAACAGACATTATTGAATAAAGCTCTTACCTCGTTTTTCCTCCATAGTTCTTTCCCCATCACATCATTCTGCCTTCCCTATTTCACATTTAAAAATACATATTGGGGGGGATCCCTAGGTGGCACAGTGGTTTGGCGCCTGCCTTTGGCCCAGGGCGCGATCCTGGAGACCCGGGATCGAATCCCACATTGGGCTCCCGGTGCATGGAGCCTGCTTCTCCCTCTGCCTATGTCTCTGCCTCTCTCTCTCTCTCTCTCTCTCTCTGTGATGACTATCATAAATAAATAAAAATTAAAAAATAAAAAAATAAAAATAAAAATACATATTGGGGAATTATTCCAGACTAAAATTCAAGTCTATCATGTGGATAACTTCTCTCAGTTGTTCAAAGATGGGTGGCAAATCTCATGGGGGAGCCTGAGAAAGAGAATAAGGAATCCAACAACATGGTAGCCAGGGGACCAGATAGCTGAATGTCTTAGTTAAGTTTCAATGGACACAGAGAGTCATATTTATCACAAAAATTTACTGAAAATTTGGAGAAATTATATGGAATTTTATCATAGGAAATGAATGTGAAATTCAAGAAATTCAAATATACATGTAAAACCTTTGGAAATAGTATGGAAAAAATACCAATGCATAGACCTATAAAGAGAAAGAGTGGTCCACTTCACATGTTCCACAGAGAAGGCACAGGTAGGATACAGATGGTTATGATCAGCTATTGTAGGAAAGTGAGCAGGGATACATGGTTGAGATAAGATGAAATGGAGAAATAAAAAAGTCTAAGTTCAAATTGTCTTCCTGTCAAACACAGAAAGGTCTGTATAGGTGGGATGATGAAATACAGACTCAGTAGAAGTGGATGCTTATTTGTTTTACATTCCATCATAGTCATATGATGCAGAACTCCAAGCATTTCGCAAAAACACATGTGCTCTAAATGATTAACCTGATTCTATTCACAAATGGTTAACCATATTGCCTATGATTGCTCCCATCAATGAATTTTGATGGTTCCTATCTCCTCTTCTTTGAAAAATATACCATATTAAGCTTCTCCTTTTCTGAATCCCTCTTCTCATCTACATGTTTTATGTACTGTGCATTTGTTTTATGGGCTTTCCTAACATTAAGTGTTACCTTGTTAAGAGCAAAACTATATGCATTCTTTGAATCCCCTCCAGAAGTCAACACAGCATTGAAGATTGTATTTTTGCTCAATGAATACCTATTGAATTAAATATTAATTCTGAAGACATACTAAGTGTATTTAGACCAAATGTATTTAGAATACCTACAACAAAGCTTAGACTTTTTTCCATAAAAGAAAAGTTGGCAATACAGGTGATTTATGGTGACAATGGGTAACATGATAACACAAATGTGTATTATTTCTAAATCCTCTTTCATAGCCATTGAATCTGAAAATAATAGACTTGTGTATGCATGGGAAAATATGGGACACTTGTCATATTTAAGAACTTTCTCTAAATTTGCATATTAATACTCAGTTATTTCACTGGGAAAAACTTTATTAATTCAAGACCATTGTCATTACCTCAACATATACGTAACTAGAAACAGGATTAGCAATTTTAATAATACACTTACAGGAAGGATATTGGTTAAGAACTATGGTATCTTCCTATCTTCCTCTCAAACAGTGTACACTAAATCCAACTCATCAGAGCCAGTAAGTATCTTTCTTCACCTTCATAAAGTGACCTTAGATGCTGTTTTTCACAATAGTAAGAGCTATATAATGTCCTTAGAAATTCATTATAAAGAGAATATTAATCTTTTGGGGAAAATTCCACCAATTTTATTTCTATAAAAAGATGCCATTTATAGGATTTTAAACTTGCCCACTGTTAAAATATAATGTATGTACTTGGCCTACTGTTCCTTCTACTGATTTTTTGTCTCATTTTTAGTAACAAAGGCCCATTTGCTTTTTTCCCCCCAGTATAATTTTCCTCTTTGGCACATTGCCGACTCAAATCATTTGGAGCTTCTGAAGATGTGATAAAAGTAGGTATAGAGGTGTGAACTGTATTTAATTAAACTCTGTTCAGGGCAAGTAAGTAGTGGGGTGATTAATTGCTGTTCACGCACCTTTCAACTACTTTTGTCAAAAGATTCTACTGGGAAAAGACTTGCTGCTAACTTGATAATCACCAGGGCTCATTCATGTATTTACAGATAACCTGGGCTAGAGTTCAGCCCCTCTAACTCTGAATAACTATGACCCTCTCCAGAACACCAATTGTTTTACTTGAAGTTTTGAATAGGAGCTAGAGGAATTTCTTTCCATTCGAAAATAATAGTAACAATTTGCACACTATGAATAACCATGTACATCATAATATCTATAAGGATGTATTGACATCTGTTCTTTCTTTTTATATAAAAGAGTATATTTCCAAGGCATTTCACACATTTTTAGTTCTATACATAAACAATACAAAGGGGGGAAGTAACAAAAAAATATGCATTTGTTTCCTATTGTAAAAAAATGTGCTTATAACTAAGTTTATTTTCTGCTATTAAACATTTATCATGCACACATAATCAGTGCAGTTATCTATCAGGAATCTTTATTAAACCTGAAAATGAATACTGAGAAATATCATAATTAAACACTATTTTAATTCACTTGTGAAAAACAGAATGAAAGCTGGTGGTATTGATGTTACAGTACTAATTGTATCTCCTATTACAATGCCGTAATCAGCTTTCAACAATGTGCATGAATAACCCAGAACTAGATGTGAATTGTAATTAATAATTTAAAATATGTAAAGAATAAGATTCCACCAAATAGAAGTTGGATAGCATGAACACTAGACGAAAAAAAGGTAAGAACAACCAACATAGAGTGGTTAAGAATAATTGTCCTTTCAACTGGGATGACTGTCATATTCCTACACACACACACACACACACACACACACACAAATTTACAATTATCATTTCTGAAAATCAATCCAATAATCAGAAGTTTGGCCACAATGTGCATATAATGTAGGGATCTAGTATTTATTTTTCTTCATTTTCTTAATAATGTCTAAGTCAAGTGAGGCTGTTAAATAAGTTTTATTAAAGGTGTAACTGATAGGTTTGGGAGGAATATTTTGTGTGTTAGCCTATCTATTTTTTTGCATAAAGTCCTGGTTTGATGGCACGCCTGGGTGGCTCAGTGGTTGAGCACCTGATTTTGGCTCAGGGTGTGATCCCGCTGTCCCGGGATTGAGTCCCACATCAGGATCCCTTCATGAAGCCTGCTTCTCTCTGCTTAAGTCTCTGCCTCTCTCTCTGTGTTTCTCATGAATAAATAAATAAGATCTTAAAAAAAAAAAGCCCTGGTTTGAGCTAGAATAGCTGGCTCCTCCCCCACCCCCCCATTTCCTACTGCCTCTAATTCACTGTCTCTGAAGAGTTTATATGGACAATCTCAATACGAGATCAGTACATTTATATTCTTTGACCCAAGGACAGCAAACTTTGTGGGTTTAGTTTTTGATGGGTAGATTTTCAACATCCTATTTTTGCCAAGGAGTCTATAAAGTAACATCATTGAGACTGTCAGCTTCCTTGACAAGATAACTTGAAAGGAAAATTGTGTGAAGTAGAGGAGTTTGAGTTCACCCCAGGCTCAGTAAATTGCACAAATAGCAGTTTAATCTGCAGGGTGTCCAAGCCAATAATAAGGGGAAGCTGAGTCAAGGTTTAGGCAGAGAGACCTTTTGCCTTTTTTTTCTTTTTTGTGTTGATTAGTTTTGAAATTTTTTTTAAGCTGCCACTTAAGATTCCAATTTTCACAACCTTTAAACATCTTAGGTTTTCTTGGCCATAATTCGAATTATATTGTCAGATCAAAGTTTTAGGAGATATTTGCTACTAATGTTTTACATAAAATCAAAGCAGGCTTCATTTTTAAAAAGAAAATTAATATTAAAAAATAATACCAACTTGTACATTTTTCTTACCAAAGCTATTTATCATCCCAGAAAATATTTGAGGTACTAATGTTAAATGTGCTGTAACTATAACTATATAGGTATTATGTGTAAATTCCACACAGTAAAAGTAAGTACTTTTTTTTTTTTTAAAGTGTAGGTGCTCACACAGAAACAGGTCTCAGGTGAGTGGGAGCTGCTCCCTGCTCCCCTTGGGTCACTGTGCAGCTTGTGAGTCCGGGTGGAGGCGTTGGCCTCTTGGTTTTGGGTGAGAACACACAGACTCCCATGTGATGCCCATGAGGCAGCTCCTGCAGCCCTTCCACAGCTCCAAAAGGTCAGGGCTGCCTCCCTGCTACCCCAGGCCAGGGAAGGAGGCTGTAGACGGGGCTCGGGCAGCTTATGCTGGACTCCCGCTCCCCTGTGAGTCCTGTTCTGTGCAGGGGAGACCCAAGCCATGACCTTTCCAGCCCATCTTAAGTGCATGGACCTGGACACGTGATGACGTTAGGATGCTCCGATCTGACATTTGACATAACCACAAAGTGCTAGATGCTCTTACTGACTTCCAGCAAATGGGATGGGGGAAATATAGCAGTTTTTGGTAAAGTCCTTTATAATAATGGTTTGATTTTTTTATTTTGAGAGAATCTTTTTTGCAATGTATGCTTTTTTCCTTTTTGCCCAGTTTCCTTATCACTTTCTGTAGATGGCTTATTTTGCATTCATGCAGACTATGTTGCAAGTCTGTTTCACCTAGTAAACTAGTAAAATTATTGCTTAATCAAAAAAAAGTCAGTAAAAGTGAGTACTATGCAGTCAAGGGCAGAGGCTCTGCAATCAAACATGATATAAATTCCATATTCTGCAATTTAATAATAAATGCGGGGCCTTGGGTCATTTGTTTATACTCTCTGATGTGTAATATCCTTACTTATAAAATGGAATAATGATATGTCTACAATAATATGTTATAAGGATTTAAATAATTAGGGCACTTGTAACAGAAAAAAAATTATAGAAAGAATGCTGCTGATTGTATGTTCTATGGAAGTATAAGAACACCATTGGGAATGTTTTGTTTGTTTTTAAGAGGGAATGCACCATAATGAGTATTTATTTATTTATTTATTTATTTATTTATTTATTTAAGAGAGAGAGAGAGAGAGAGAGCATGAGCAGGAGGGGCAGGGGGAGAGGAAGAAAGAATCTCAAACAGTCCTCACAGAGTGTGGAGCATGATGGGAGGGGCTTTAGGGTTGCTCAATCTCATGATTCTGAGATCATGACTCAAAGCGAATCTAAGAGTCGGACACTTAATTCACTGCACCACCCAGGCAGTCCCCATAATAGTTATTTATGATGATGATCTAGGTGATGATGCAGGTAATATTTTAGCTTGGTATGATGTAGTATTTGGAATTTGAAAAACAGAGCAACTAGAGCGAAGGATTCTGGAAGTAACAAAAATAAGACAATGAGAGAACGGTCCAGATTTAGAAAAGGACAGAAGGATAAGTTAAAGATTAAATTCCAACAATAGTGTAGGCAAAAGTGAATTATTTCCACTAATAAACTCCAATAGCAGATAACTGAAGGACGTTAAGCTGAATGGATGTAAGGTTGAATATTAAGCGATTTCCTGCCCTTTGTTATAATCTTGCCTTGTTACTTCCAGTCCTTTAGTAAAACTTTCTGTCTACTTGAATGCATTATAAGGCATACTGCAAGGACTAAAAGATAAAGACAACTGAGTAGGAAGAGACCATCAGTAAACAAAATGGTCAATTGGATCAATAATTCAGCAGAGGCAGGAATTTCAAAAGAGGTACCTAGGAAAATCAGGAGAATATGAGATTCATGTGTTCACCTACTCTCCCAGTCTTCCATTTAGGATTCCATAGAAATAGTTGTAAAGTTTTTTCTCTGCCTGTAGGAAAGGTCACTTGGTAAAGTGTTAAAGATATTAAACAAGAGTTGAAAGAGGACCCAGTTGTGCCTTAAACAAGACTGGTGTTGGCCTCACTGAAATAAATTTATGTTTCACCACCACTTGTCTCTCCGATTTTGGGTTTTGTCAGTGGTGAGTGGTCAAACCTGCTCTGTTTGGGACCCCTGTGGCCATGTGCTTTTGCACCCCAGTGCTTCTGGTTACAATGTGTGATTCTAGAAGCCTGGAAGACTTGGGATCTCTGGGTTATACATATAAAATAGATCTCTCTCCTATAATAGAAGCTTGAGAAATTCCAGGAGTGGAATTTTCACATGTTGTTTTTCTTCACTGAACTCCTTCAAAACCTACACAGCATTGAATAATTATTTCTTAAAAGAATCCTCATGTTTGCACATCAAAGGCCTTAAAGATATTAGTTCTTTTGCTTTCTGATATGGATGGTCTATCAATATACTCCAAAAGGCCTTATTCACTTTGAATCTTAGTTTTCATAGATTATATTATAAAACTGCAAACAAGTGAAAGAAAACAGAAAATTTCCAAAGATCGAATTTATAAAATTGTGCCAGGAAAGGACACTCATAGAGTTATTTATATTACTCGTAATTGTGTTCTAGCAAATTGGTCCTGTTGAGAACAGTGTGGAATTTGTACTGCATTGTGATAAAATAACAGAAAAATATTTGAGGCTTGAGAGGTCAATGCTGTTCTCAGACTATTTTTGTTTAAGATTCTCTTTGTATTAGATAAAGATATTGTGAAAATTAATTAAGGAAAACTCATTTAAAGTGGAGTTGGGTACACTTACATGTGTACCTCTCTAGCCTGCATGACCAGTAGGAGAAAGATAGTTCTTATCTTCACAAGAGAGAACACTTTTCACATATTAAGAAAGCTTTTAAGAAAAACAAGGAAGATCTCTCCTTGCCACAACAATTCACTAACTGCTTGCAGCCAATGAGAACCATCCACAACCTCAAATTCTTATTTTTCTCTAATGAATTTTTGTTCAAAGCGACATTCCTCAATTTCTTCCTAAAACGTAATAAAAGTTGATCTTCCCATTCTCTTCAGACTTGCCTTTGGTTTGCCATAATTTGCTTGTCCCAAATTGCAATTCCTCTGCTATTCCCAAATCATTTTGCTAGCAAAATAACTTCCTATTTTATTTTTAAGGTTGACAATATGAATTAGACTCAAATGTTTTATTTCCAGGATAGGTTTGAAAAATTTGAGCTTACTTATAAAAAGTGAATAACCTTAAATTTTATAGTCTACAGGAAGACAGCAGACTAGGGACATCTGAGTGGCTCAGTGGTTGAGTGTATGCCTTCGCCTCAGGGTGTGATCCCAACGTCCGGGATTGAGTCCCACATCATGTCTCTCATGAATAAATAAATAAAATATTTTTTTAAAAAAAGAAGACAGCAGATTATTTTTTAAAGTAGCAATTAATAATGACATTCCATTAAGACATTCAGTGAATATAAATATTTATTAATAAAACTCATTTTAGAAAGATATGATAGTTTTGACTTATATGTCTAGCATGTACATTTCTTATAAGTAATTACACAAGATTTATAAAGTGTTTTTCCTTTTCCATTTTTTCAATTGTGATTTTCCTTCCTTCCTTCCTTCATCTCCTGAATCCCCAGTCAGGAATCATTGACAGCATTCCCACCTTAGTCACCTCTTTACCTCTCTACTAAAGGCTTTTTAGAATTAGCTATCTCAAAATCTAAATCCTATTTCTTGAACTCAAATGTCTTGAATTGTCTCTCTCTGTGAAAAGAGAATGCAATTTAGGATTAATCTGGTCTATGATAAATCAATCTGAATTTTAATTTGGTTGTTGATGTATCTCAAAATAGATCATGTATACTTACATATATTTTTCCAATTAATGGGGAGAAAGTGAAGGGCAGAGGAACATTTCTATTCAGGAAAATGAATAGAAGCCAGGACATGTTTAGGAACTGAGAAAGTATTTAGCAAACCAGCTCTATTTTCCATTACACTGAATTTCAGCTAGGAGATGAGAGCAGTGTACTGGTGCAGGCTTTAAGGGTGTGCACTGTCTGTAAAGAATTTAAAAACAATAAATAATGCATTGTAGATTATACATGGCAACCAATAAATGTGGTTGGTGAACCACTCTCATCCAAATACTAACCCCCTTCTTTGGCATGCCATTGATTCTAGGAATATATCTGATAAGAGTTTTATATAGTTTGCAACCAAGATATGACTTTGAACCCTTGTAGAAGAAAGTGTCCTAGGTCTTTATAGTTTTGTTCCTCCTCCCTCTCAGACAATCTTCCCCAACCGTAAGATCCTTCACCTGAGTTATGGAGCTAGAAAGATCTTTGCACTGAGTATCCCAAAAGCAGAAAAGCACAAGAAGGGAAATATTTTTCAAATGGCTCTCTCATTATATTTTGACTTTTAAAAATTAAGATTAACGGTGGCAATAGTTTTACTAGTATCATACTTCCTTTTGCTTCATTGTGGATTAAACATTTTGGTTTTGTAGACTGGGGGAGGGCAGGTACTATAGTGAACACATTGTTTCCATGGTGAAATGCAATCTGAGTCCCAAAACATGATTTACAAAGGAGTCTTTGGAATACAACATTTTTATACGTTGGAGATTGCTTGAAACAGAGAAACTTAAATAACTTTTATAGACCACATATCTGGTTCTTTCAAGTTTAAATTAATACCAAAGATGAATTCTTTTTAAAAGGCCAGGAAGTTGAGGTATATTTTCTTTTATTCCAGAGCCTAGTCAGATTCTTTCTCTGAAATCAGAAAAGTTCAAATCAGAAATGGAAATGGAATATATTGCTCTTATATATTACCTCTACACTCTGTTTATGGATGCTGCTATTGCTGTAACAGTGTCACATGTATCTGTCACCATCTCTGGACCATCTACTATGGCTATATTGAAGCATATAGTTTGGATAGTAATCAAAAAAGTGGCTTTCTTTAGCCGCTGCTGATTCTTCATAGAGTTATGATAAAGTGATTCAGGATGGTTAATTTAATAGAGGAAAAGAAAACTTAGCCAAGAGTTATTGGGATGGCACAGGTAGCTAGCACAATCTTAACACACAAAGTTTGAGGCAGAATTGTGTCCCCCTCAAAATTCATATGTAGAAGTTGTAATCCCTAGCCCTCAGAATATGACTGTATTTGGAGATAAGGTCTTTATAAAGGTAATTAAATTAAAATGAGATTATAAGAACAAGCCCTAGTTCGATTTAGTTGGTGTCTTTATAAGGAAAGAAAATTAGACTATAGACAGTCACTGAGGAAACGGCATATGAAGACATCAGGAGTACACAATCATCTACAAGTCAGGGGGAAATGCTTCAAAAGAAATAAAGCTTGCCAATACCTTGATCTCAGTCATACAGCCTCCAAGACTGTCTAAAAATAAACTTCTGGGCAGGCCGGGTGGCTCAGCAGTTTAGCCCTGCCTTCAGCCTGGAGATCCAGGATTGAGTCCCACGTCAGGCTCCCTGCATGGAGCCTGCTTCTCTCTCTGCCTGTGTCTCTGCCTTTCTCTCGCTCTTACTCTCTCTCTCTCTCTCTGTGTCTCTCATGAATAAATAAATAAATAATCAAAATAAATAAATAAATTTCCATTGTACAAGCCACCCATTGTACAATATGTTGTTATGGCCTACCTGACAAACTGGTACAGTACCTAATAATATTTATTCATTTATTTTTTCATTCATTCATTTAAGACATACTAATTAAGAAACTAACAGGGGATCCCTGGGTGGCGCAGAGGTTTGGCGCCTGCCTTTGGCGCAGGGCGCGATCCTGGAGACCCGGGATCGAATCCCACGTCGGGCTCCCAGTGCATGGAGCCTGCTTCTTCCTCCGCCTGTGTCTCTGCCTCTCTCTCTCTCTCTGTGACTATCATAAAAAAAAAAAAAAAAAAAAAAAAATTAAAAGAAACTAACATATGGCAGTCATCCCGTTAGTTTCTGGGATCTAAGAATGAAAAAGAATGAAGCTCACTGGCCTGAGACAAACAAGAAGACAGTGTTACTGGAGAAAGTCAATGAGGTGCAAAGTGGAAGGGGATGAGAACAACAAAATGGACAAGGCCTTGTTAAATACTTGTGGATGGTAGACATAAAAAGATGGTATGCACAGAAACAAAAGAATAAGCAGTACATTGTAATCAGAGTGAACAGTAGGTAAATGTGTGAATAATGCCTGAATTAAAATCATCTAAAATCACATGCAATCTTTTATATACATATAGTTGAGAGAGGAAAAAGCTAATTGTTCTGATAAAGAAAGATAATATTTCTATAAATATCCATGGAAAATTTAATACATCATTCCATTCATACTGTA
This sequence comes from Vulpes vulpes, assembly GCF_048418805.1. Lineage (NCBI taxonomy): Eukaryota > Metazoa > Chordata > Mammalia > Carnivora > Canidae > Vulpes > Vulpes vulpes. The sequence goes on along the minus strand of NC_132784.1, from coordinate 24,578,231 downwards.
CATGTCCACAAAATTTTTCTCTAAAGTAAGATGAATGGCAAAATTTCCCTGCTTCCTCTCCAGTTTTCGTTTTCAGACATGTGGTTAATTTAACACAAGCCTAGATATTTTTCCATGTTAAGCATGCTCAAAGAAAAATGCTTGAAACATGATTTTATAAATTTCAAAACTAAAATAACCTTTCAAATTCATTTGCATCATCCTGACTAAACACCAAAACTCCTTCTTCTTTTCTTTCCTTATTTTTTAAAATTTTTCTGTAGAGAGTGTGTGTGTGTGTGTGTGTGTATTCACGCATGGTGGGAAGGGGCAGCAGGAGAGGGAGAGAGAGAATCTTAAGCAGGCTCCATATCCAGTGTAGTGGGGCTTGATTTCACAATCCTGAGATCATGACCTGAGCTGAAATCAAGCTGGATGCTTAACCGACTGAGTCACTCAGGCGTTCCTGAATACTAAAATTCTAATACTTGGGAGAGGTTGGATATAGATAGGGCGTGGGATTATGAAAATATTTTCAGAAGACAAAAAGATGACAGTCATCTTCATTTTTATTCCCTTGAAGATCTAATTCTTATCTTCTCCTGATCATTTGTTTTATTATGATCTTCCACATTCATTCCTCTTGGATATATTAGTGGTCAAATCTCAAAAGGCCTAAATTTAGGACTGTTATAAGCAATGAATCCAAGGTGAAGAGGCTTTTTGATTAATAAAGAGATTCTTACTCTCTTAGCTAAAGGTAAAGGACAAAAATTTGCTCATTCAAAACCTTTTTCTTTACATGCAACCAAATGGGTTAGGAAATTGATTAGGTTCTTAAGTTTCCTGATCTTATTATAACTCAGACTGATTTTGAATCTTGTATCAAGTGAAAAAAGATCAGCTTCTTAATTTATGTGCAAAATGACTCATTACAATTAGGTAAACAGTATTTGAAGCTTTGGGGAGGGGCTGAACACCAACTCAAGGTTAACAGGGCATAGGTTCCTAGCACCACAGCTATTTGATCCTGCACAATTCACTTAATTTTTCTGAGACCACCTGCCTAACCAGTATAACAAGGGGTTTGAATGGAATTATTCATAAGACTCCTACCACATCCAACAGTCTGTCTTTTCAACTGGGATATTGTAACAAGACAGTTAAATATCATGCATTAAACCATTTGTTCTCAACCTTGTGAACAGTTGAGTTCAAATTCCAGAACACTGGGAATTTTGTGGCTAAAAAAAGTTCCCGGGGTCCCTGGGTGGCGCAGCGGTTTAGCGCCTGCCTTTGGCCCAGGGTGCGATCCTGGAGACCCAGGATTGAATTCCACGTCGGGCTCCCGGTGCATGGAGCCTGCTTCTCCCTCTGCCTATGTCTCTGCCTCTCTCTCTCTCTCTCTCTCTCTCTCTGTGACTATCATAAATAAATAAAAAAATAAATAAATAAAATAAAAATAAAAAAAGTTCCCTAGTAGAATGGACAAAAATGAGTTATAAAATGATAAAACACTTATTTGTGAAAATACACATATCTAAATCCATTTTTTTTAATTTTAAAATTTTTATTTTTGTATTTAAATTCAATCTGCCAGTATCTGAATCCATTTAGTTGCAAGTTCTTGAAAAATCTAACCCAAGTTGAGTTGGCCAAAAAGAAAAGGAGGTAAGGGAGTCGGAAATTTCATTGGCTCCTGTACTCCCACTGCCCAAGAGTAGATATAATCTCATGATAATCTTTATCCAACACCTGATATATCCAAAACTTAGCATCGCTTTTTTTCATGTCTTAACTTTGTTAACATCCCAAAAAATTCCTCTTTGAGTTTCATGTTGTTCATCAGAAACTTGTAAAGCTTTCTGCTTTGGTCTGAATGTTTGTTTGCCGCCACCCCCCACCCCCCACACATACATGCCAAATTTATATGTTTAAATCCTAACCCCCAGAGGTGCTTATAGTACACAGGGAATTTGGGGGGAATTGGGTCACGAGAGAGGAGCCCTCACAAATAGGATTAGTGTTCTTGTAAAAGAAATTCCCCAGAGCTCCCTAGCTACTTCTATTATATGAAGATAAAATGGCCTACAACACAGAAGAGGGCTATCAGACAACCATGTACTTGGAGCTCCTGCCTCTAGAACTGTAGAAATAAAACTCTGCTATTTATAAGCTATTCAGGCTATGGTATTTTGTGATACGAGCCTGAATGGACTGAGACACTATCCCATCCCTCAGGGAAGAAATTCACAACCCTTATACCTCAAATGTATACACACAATCACAAATACACCTATACAGAATTAAGTTCCATGGATTCTGATTGGCAGGACTTAGCTAATGTTTCCACTTATGAATGGACCATGGTGTTAGGAGGTTTGGCAATGTGGGTGGCTTTTTGGAAAAGGAAAGGAAGATATGGATGCCAGGGAGACAATAAATATATGCCCCTGCTACCGCATCTATAAGCTTTTTAATTTTTTCCAAATTCAATTTTGCATAAGTTAGAATAGGCGGGATCATATAGCAAGGAATATAAATGTAAGGTCTGGAGAATGTGGAAGAAGGTACAAAGGCAATTTATGCTGCTGTTTGTATATTTTGCCAGTGAAGAACTGTGAAACAGCACAAAGGCCAAATGAAGTTTTACAGTTAGGTGACATCAGTGTTTTCTACAGAATATTGAGTTGTGTTCAGGTTTAATTAGAATAGCAAATGACAGGGAATTACAAACAACTTATAGTCATTTTGAGGTTATTTAGTGTGTTTAAAACAAAACAAAACAAACAAACAAAACCTAACTGCTTTGCCTGGGAAATTAACCAGGAAATTAGTGTCATATTGTAAAATAGTTGATTATGGCTTTGTAGTTCCTCTTCTCTTTATGAAAAGAATTTTGATGTCTTTTTTTTTAATTAAACAACTTAGTTTCTGATTCATGAAAATATACCCTTATTCTGCTATCCAATAAACTCTTCCTAGTATTTTGCTTCTACTTTCACTTTCCAAACCGAATATTTTGCCTTGTTATTTAGATTAGATTTTATATGACCCTTCCCTATGGTTTGAAATATAATAGCATACAAATTCTATCACAGAATATCCTGACTGATATCTGTTATTTTAAAGGTCTTCTCTTACATCACAATAAGAATAGATTATTATTTCAGTATTCTCCTTTAAATTTCTTAGGAAAATTAGTAAGGATATATTGCTTATGATGACAGAAGTTATAGCAGATAAAAGAAAATAAATCAGATTTGTTAAACTTGCAGCTATTTGATCCTAATAGTATAATTTCATTTATATAGATGCGATCAAATCTACAGGAGGCAAAATTATGATATAAAAGTGGCAGGATTCTGCGCTGGCCTCATAACCTTCATAGTGAAATCAACTCATAAATATTACAAATTTTTACATTCAGGCATTCATTTTAACTTTGATCTGATTTAATCTCTTCCAATTATTTTAAGGATTATATTGTACCTACTTTGAAAAATGGGAAATGAATCTGACCTGACCTGGTAATCATCATATTATTAATCTATTGCCAACATATAGAGCAATTAAAATAATTTAATAGCTTCTTGTTTGCTACTCACCTGCTTTGTAAGGTTTTAACAAGAGTCTAATACTTACTACCTGACTGGGTCAAAATGTTACTTGAATTTTAAGTTACACCTTAGTTATATTCAAATGCAGATTAAAATACTAGACATGTTAAATTTTAAAATTCATGTTCTGAATTTAGCATGAAAAGTAATAAATTATTTTCAAGAGTAACATTTTCTCTGTCAGCACTCACTTTCCACCCTTCTGATATTAGATCCTAGATTTAGAAGAACTTTCCTATCCTTATTTATTTTTTTTGCTATTTAATGTTTTGACCCTATTCTTCCAAAGATAGGCATAACAGATCAGACCCAATGAAATGCAAAGGAGTAGTTCCTAGGACTTGCATGCAACAAAACTTCTCTTTTATGTTTCCCTTTCCTTCCAGTTAGAGTGCCCAAAAACATAAGGTCTCAAGCTAATATATTCATTTTGATACCAAAAAGGAGAGGGGGACTTGCTATTATAAAGTGGACCATCGGGATCCCTGGGTGGCGCAGTGGTTTGGCGCCTGCCTTTGGCCCAGGGCGCGATCCTGGAGACCTGGGATCAAATCCCACATCGGGCTCCCGGTGCATGGAGCCTGCTTCTCCCTCTTTCTCTCTCTGTGACTATCATAAATAAATAAAAATTTAAAAAAAAAAATAAATAAAGTGGACCATCCCATGAAAACCAGAACATCAGAAAAAGCAGTGGAAAGTCATAGAAACTAACCTCAGAAAATGCTGTGGAAAGACATAGAAACAGGTTAACATTATATTCACTGTAGTACCAAACCTTCTCTAAAATAAATTCTACTATAAAATAAAATAAATAAAATAAAATAAAATAAATTCTACTAAAGATATGTTTAATCAAATGAATCAATAAAATCCCTTTTCAGAAACCTACTAACTCTAGTTCAATATTTGTTGCCATTTCTATTTTCTCACTTGAGATACATTTATATAAGTATACTGCATAATATTAAGTGTACTATTCCATAAGTTTAAATGCCTACATATTCCCATTTAATACATCCCCATTGAGATATATTGTTCTTACAAAAGTAAAATCATGCTGCTTTCCAGAAAGTGCCCAATAAGCCAACTACTTTCAAGGTTTTTCATAGTATAGATTAGTTTTGCTACTTACACAATTTCATATAAATGAAAACAGGCGGTATGAATTATTTCGTCTTTCTGCTGGAAAGAGTGTTTATGAGATTCATTTGTGTTGTTGCATGCATTAGTAGTTGTTCTTTTTTACTGCTGAGTAGTATTCCATTTGTATGAATATGGCATTTGTTTTCCATTCTCCTATTGATGAACATTTGGGTTGTTTCCAGTTTTTGACAATTCTGAATAAAACTGCTATGAGCATTTATGTTCTAGTCTTTGAGTGAGCATAAGTTGTATAACTGTTTCTATGTGTTGCCCTTGTTCTTTTTCTGCCTTCTGTGGTTTTAACATTTTGTATAATTCCATTTTCTTTTACCTTAAAATATTTATGGTGATGTCCTGGGCCTCCGGAGCTCAGCTCTGCTTCATGCTTGGCCAGAGGGCGATGTGGCCAAGAGTGAGGTGGCCAACAGCTACCAGCAACTTCCTGCCTTGTTCCCTCCTGTGCCCTCCAGGCCCTCATTCCAAGGATTTGTCTCTCCCTCTCCACCTTCTGTCCTGAAGCTGACCCAAGAACTTCCCACTAGGAAATGCGTAGTGGGAGTCCAGGGGCAGGGGCTAGGGTCCTCTGGGGCTTGCCCGGCCTGAGAGCCTGGGTAGGATTGGTTGTGAAAGTGCTGAGCTCATGGCCCCAGACTCAATGGCCTCCACCTCCTTTCTGCCCTCACAGCCTCCTGGCTCTGGCCCAAAAAGTGATTCATTTGTAAATTATCATGGTTTCCTGCACTGAAATGGCCATTTCTGGAAAAAAAAAAAAAAGGGTTTCGGTTTGCAGGCCGAAACCCTAGTTTATTTCAGCATCAGCAACATTTTAGCCATCACAAAAATAAACTCTACCAAGGGCGACAGAAGTCTCTACAGCGAGGCTAAGGGCTCAGCCGCTAAGTGGCGAACATCAGAGGGGTGCATGGCGGGCACTGCCCGGGCAATAAGTTAGGAAGCAGCGGGGCTGGTGGTGGTGGCAGGTGCAGGCTGGGGCCTCACTTCTGGGCAGGCACGAGGTCATCGATGGCCTGGCCCTGCTCCAGCTGCTGCTCCATCTTGATGAGCAGCTTCACGCCATCCACCACCATCTGTACCAGCTCCACCTGTGAGAAGCCCAGGCGGTCTGCGTTGGAGACATCAAAGACGCCACCCACCGCAGCTGTGTCCACACAGCTGGTAATATTTTTAAAAAATTAGTGATAGTCCTAGAGTTTGCAACATGTATTTATAACTAATTGAAATTACCTTTGAAATAACACTATTCTTCATGTATAGTGTCCACACCTTCTAACGAGTATTCCCAATTCCTCCTTCCTATTCCTAATAATATTGTCATTTATCTCACTTACTCATAAACTACTCCTGATACATTGCTGCTGTTATTATTTTGAATAAATTGTTAATTCTTAATCAATTAAGAATAAGAAAAACAAACAAAAATTACTTATTCCTTCTTGAAAGCTCTGACTTTATGTAGTTGTGTTTCTCTCATTTAATTTTCCTTCTCTCTGAAGAACTTTTCACATTTCTTAGAAGTCACATCTACTGGCAATTAATTCCCTATTTATTGAGAGCTTTTATTTTTTCTTCCTCTTTTGAAGGTTAATTTCACTTGGTACAAATTTCTAGGTTGGTGGATTTTTTTTCTTCCAAAACTTAAAAGATTTCCCTCCACTCTCTTCTTGCTTAACTGGTTTCTGAGAAGTCAGATATAATTCTTGGGACACCTGGGTGGTTCAGTGGTTAAATGCATCTGCTTCTGGCTCAGGGCATGATCCTGGAGTACCGGGATCTAGTCCTGCATCGGGTTCCCTGCATGGAGCCTGCTTCTCCTTCTGCCCATGTCTCTGCCTCTCTCTTTCTGTGCCTCTCCTGAAAAAATAAATAAAATCTTACAAAGATATAATTCTTATCTTTGTTCCTCTGTATGTTCCCCCAACACACACACCGTAACTCCCCAATACCCCCCTCCCAGCTTCTTTCAGGATTTTTCCTCTTACCTGATTTTCCGTAGTTAGAAGATGATATGCCTATGTGATTTTTCGTTGCTAGTGTTGACATTTATCCTGCTTAATGATCTCTGAGCTTTCTGGATCCATTATTAATTTGGTGGATTAACATTAGTTTACATTTATAATCAAAATTAATTTACATAAAGATTAATTTGGGGAAATTCTCAGTCATTATTTCAAGTATTTCTTTTGTTTTTGTATTTCTTCTGGTATTCTTATAACAATAGGAATTTTTTGAAATGGTAATTTTTTTCTTGATGGTTGGACTGATATAACAATAGGAATGCCAGTAAAAGAAAGAGATGAAGGGACATTAATACCCATGTTACACAGTCTTTATAGTTATCTACAGTCTGGATATCATTTTCAGCTTTTGTTTTCCTTGTTTTTTGGTTACTGAGGATTCAACTGATATAGCCTCTAGTTCAGAGATTCTCTCTTCAGCTGTGTCCAGCCTATACATAAGTCCATTAAAGGCATTCTTCATTTCTGTTACGTGTTTTATGTCACTAGCATTTCTTTTGGATTCTTCTTTCCATATCTCTACTTACATTACCCATCTGTTCCTGCATGCTGACTACTTATCCATTAGAGCACATTAATCACAGCTATTTTAAATTTCTGGTCTAATAATTCCGACATCCCTGCTATGTCTGTTCTGATACTTGCTCTGTCTCAATTTTTTATTAGTTCATCTTTTGAGATGCTTTGTAATTTTTCTTGATGGCTGGACATGATACACTGGATAAAAAGAACTACTGTAAAAAGGCCTTTATTGTATATACATGTTACCACCCATGGTCATGTGGTGGTAAAGTATAGGAGAGGGGGAAGCATTCTATACTCCTATATTTAGGTCACATCTTTTAGTGAGTCTATGCCTCAGGACTGTGAACTTCACAAGTGTTATTTAGTTTTTTCTCTCCATTTAGGTGGGACAAGATGGCTAGAGTGGGCTGGAATTGGTATTTCCTTTCTCCCACACAGGAGACTAAAGCCAGCTGGAGTTCAGTATTTATCTTCCCGGACTGATTAGGCTCTAATAATAACCCCCAGAATATTAGGCTCTGATTAACTAGTTTCCCTTGAGGGCAGGCCTGCCTTGTTAGGAGGAACAGAGTGCTCTGGCATATTCCAAAATGGTTCCTTTTTTCCTTTCTCTGCCAAAAGCTTAAGGAGCTTTTTTCCCAAAACCTACTATAGGAACTGTGAAGAATATTTAGTATGGTAAGCTCCTGGAAGCAAATCTCACAATATTGGGAGATCTCCCTAATGACTGGGTACGTCTGGAACTTTTAACCTCAGATTTGTCCACACGGAGCCTCCAGCAACTCATCAATTCAGGTTCTCCAGCCACATCACTTCTTCCCACGACAAGTTTCTGCTCCTAAGTCTCTGCTCAGAGAAGCTACAATACCCTGTATTCTCCTGTCTCTCCCATCTTGGGAGCCACGGTTTTCCTCGTGTCCTCCCTTCTCTTGTAGATGTAACAACAGTTATTGATTTTTCAGTCTATTCAGCTTTTTGCATGTTGTTAGGACAGAATGGAGACTTCTAAACTCCTTACATGCAGAACTGGAAACCAGAAGTCTAAAATCTCTCCTCTATTTTCAATTAATTCTTCGAGTGTGCTCTTTCAAGAGGTATCAGGACTCTGAAACAAATACAATATAAAAATGCTAATTTCATTTCTTATTCACAAGTAATTTTACTTAAAGCTAATACAACTGGTATTTAAGATCACTTATGAGATATAATTATGGAGCAATTCTATTTTTGTTTTCTATTGTTCTTGGAAAATATAATCTGAATAGCCAGTTCTTCTTTTGTAAAGAATGAAAACTTGGGTGGGCTCCATGACTTTTATGGCTAATCTAAGATTTAAAAAATACAACCCTATGTAAAACTGCAAAACAGTCTCAATTCAGCAATTAAAATAGGAAGTTCTGTTACTTCAAATATTCAAATTTAATTTAACATCGAATACATGCTACTTCCCTCCACATTTATTCCTGCTGTACATGAGAAGTCTAGAGTTTAGAGGTAGGGTTTGGTTAGCTATCTTCTCTTTATCTTTCTACATTAATATATGGCCTTTCCATACTTGGGAGACAAAGAGGTAAAGGAAGAAACAGTTCTATGAATATATAATCTTCTACTATTATCATGAGCTAGTTTATCCTTTCCCTAGACATTTCAGATATTTAAAATTTAATACTACTTTTGTGGGTTGTTTCAAGTTTTCTTCTAAGATTCCTACTGGTTATTTCAGAGGATCTCTTACCTGTGTTGCCTTGGTGAGGGTGATGTTGTCTATTAATTACCTTATTTAAGTGGCCATTCTTTGATGGAGATCTGGACCATGGAAATCACTCATGCAGTCTTTCAACTTACTATTTTTTGGAGTTTAATACTTCCAAAATTATAAGTCTTTTCTGCAGCTATGTATTTCTTAATTCAATCTCTTGTCCTATAGATTTTAATCCAAATCAACTACCGTCCTCTGGGAACCCCAAACTCTAGCCAAACTCCACAGGATACACATTAAGGTCTCAGAAAGTGTTTTGTTTTGAGATTTATCTTTCCTGAGCTAATAGTAAAAATTAGCAATTTCCCACTCTTTGCTCTTGAGGAAGATGACATTTAGAGAATAGCTCCAAAAATTAATTTTAAAGATTCTTCCCCAACCAAATTTGTGACTTTTTATCATTTTGTATTATTGGTTTTGATGGATGCTTTAGCAGTTGGGGATAATTTATTCAAAATTTGCATCACAGTATGACATGTCACTTTGGAATACAGTATATTTTTTTTCTTGGTCTCTCCATAGAAACTTAGATTCCACATACTGCTACAGTACCATCTTTCTTCTTGTCATTGGCATAGTGTGCCTTACCTTTGTGTGTGTGTCTGTGTGTGTATGTTGCAGATGGAGGAGGGGAGAAGTCAATTAATTCCCTATTTGTGCAAAGAAAATGGAGTGTACTTTTTATGGGTTTATATCACTTTCCTCATATTGGATATATCTTGCAAAACACTGGGATATTTGCTCACATTTCATTCAAAACATTTCCCAGCTGGTTTGGAGTACAATTTAAGTCTCCTTCTTACCTTCTTTGAAGTCTCAGTCAAAAAATGATGGCATATGAGAAAGAAAGGCAGAGAGAGGAAAGAAACATTTTCCTTTTCTTTTTCTTCTAATCAGACAATGCTTCTAGTCTTCAGGGTTTTTCATCACAAAAGTTTTTGATATTTTCACATCTAAATTATATGTTAGTATTTTTAATTTTTCTCTTCAATGCAGTCACATTAATAGAATTCCTTCATCTAGCTTATCTCTCTACTTGTGACACAATTACAACTTGGGGCAGTTTTAGAAGTTTATCTTGTTCCACAGAGAAGCAAAACCTTTCTTTGTTGGTCTTCCCACAGTAGGAAGAACACTTAAAACAAAAGCAAAGAGCACTATTCCAGTATTAACATGTGATGTTTATCTGACATGGTATGTTAGTCTGCTTTCTTATACTCGACTTTGATAAAATAGTTTGGTTTTATTGTCTGCATAAATTTCTCCCACTGTTGAGCTATAACTGTAATCCTGGATTTATACAGGATAACTTTTTAGGCCTGTAATTTAATAATGCACTAAAAAATACTTAACTAAGTATTTCTTGTTTAACTTAAATAATAGATCCTAGAAAGTCTGAGGTTTCTTCAAGTTTAGGCTAGAAAAAAATAACATACTCCTGGACATATATATTTTCATTACTGATTTGTTATTTCTTCTTAAATATTTACACTGACTTTTCTGTGTCCACCCTCTTGACTGGCCCAGTTTTTTTTTTTTTTTTTTTTCACACTTAAATATATTCTCAGACCTGGTTTTGTGGCCTTGCTTTACTGATGTAGATCTAGATCTCAGGTCATGTGCTTAAGTATCATACTCTTTCTTTCTTGTTCACTAAAGTTTGTTCTAAAGCCACTTTCATTACACTTATCCTTAGAATTCATATTAGTGACTCTTGATGTACAATTTCTCTCCTTTTTTCTCTCTCTTCAATTAATGTACAGCTCAGATTGTAATATTTTGTTTAGGTGACTTATCATCTCCCATTGCTCTATCTAGATACTGATTTCCTAGATACTAGTTCTTCATCTACTTGACTTCATCTGTCACTTTGTCACTTACACATTGTTGACTGTGCAGTAGACTAATCACAAGAGATTTTGTCAATTGATAGATATGTTAATGAACTGTGCACAAGGATAGGGTTGCCAGGTGAAATACAGAATACTTGGTTTAATTGGCTTCTCAGATAAATACACTAAGAATAACTTATTGCTTATTTGGAATTCAAATATGACAGGGCATCCTATACTTTTATTTGCTTAACCTGGCAGCCCTACACAGAGAGTACTCTTTATTAAGAATTTTTATCTCAATATAATAAAAAAATTTTTCCTTCATTCTTCCTTAAATTTTGTTATATCCAAACTGTGCACTTCTATTCGATTTAGTTCCTATGATTTTTTTCCCCCATTTATATGCTTACTACTGCTTAAATAACTCTATAGGCTATGGCTCTACAAAACAAAAACAAAAAAAGCCAAACCAATTATTGATGTGATACAAATTAATTAATTAGAGTAACCACTTTCCTATTTGCTTATGGCTTAGGACAGAATTAATTACTTAAGCCCTAGATGTCTTATTGTCATGTATTTCATCCCAGTATTACTTATAGTCCCAACAGAAAACAGGATAATCAAATCATTACATGAAGGCAATTTTAATAAAAAGACTTTACAGAGATGCAGAGAGGGTTAAGAAAATCAAGAAGAATGACTAAATATGCAGAGACTAGCAATAACAAACATTTGTTAGCAATAACTAACATTTGTAACACCCCCATTCCTGAAAAGGATGGTGTAGCTAGAATCCAGTGAAAAATGTAGCCCTGGAAGAGAAGCCCCACAAAAGGAGCAGTGCTAATAGTTTGGTGATCTGCCCATAGTGGGAAGAACACTCAGAACAAAAGCAAACTATTGTTCAAACTGTGGCTCAGCAGCAAGAGAACTGAGAGAACTATTGCCCTGATCTCCCCTTCCTACTTTAAGACAAGTGTGTCTCCTGTTATCCAGTCCCATCTGGAAGCCCCAGGGCAAAGGAGCCCAAGTGATAAAATTCATGGAGGTCAATGCAAAGAGGGTAGAAAATGAATCTGAGAAATAACTGGCTCAAGAAGATCAAATAAAGATTTTTAAAATTTAAATATTTAAACCTATCCATAAACAGTATAGAAAAACCTTTTTAAAAATATTAAACACCTAATCACCTAATTCTAGATATAAAATGATACTTTTCTTAGAATAGTGATTTATTTACCTTATATTTCAAGAAAAGATATGCAAAGTATACACACACACACACACACACGAATAAAGGACTATGTCCCAACTATTTCAACTTGCAATTTCAGCTCTCACATCTGTGGCTTTAAACATTTATGATCTTTTCCACAAATAGATTTTTGTTCATAAATGCAGAATTTATGGCTGGGTATCTCACTATCTTTGAAAAGATGTTTTGACTGATAATAATGTTCTCTGAGGGAGGTATAGAAATTAGCAACTTCAGACATTTTTTGTGGAAGTGTAATTTCATATAATCTTTGTGAAAATAAATTTGGCACATTGTATCAAAACTTTTAATATGTCTAGACCTAAATTCCAAAGCCAATGTGTAAAGCTTTATTCTAAGAAAATAAAAAAGTGTATATGGTACATATAGACATAAAAATGTACATATGAGAATAGTCATTCATGGTTACAGAATTTGGAAGCAAGTGAAATATATCAATAGATGATTTAAATTAATAAATTACGGTACAATCAATAAAATACTATTCTGTCAAAGTGTTTTTGATTTCACCATGGATGTGCACTACACCTTCATTTAAAAAATGATAAAGTAGGTGAAGGGTATGATTCTACTGACACTGTCTTTTCCTGAATGTTACATAAATGGAATCACAGAGTACAGAGCCTTTTGTTTTTGTTTCCTTTTTTTTCACTTACCATGCTTTGAAATTCATTTATGTTTTTGCATGTATAAGTAGCTTATTCTCTTTTGTTGAATCATATTCTGTTATATGGCTGTATCACAATTTTTTTCAATAATGGATAGACATTTGTGCTGTTTTCAGCTTGAAGGTGTTATAAATAAAGCTATTCTAAACAGTCACGTACAGATTTTTGTTTTAGATAAAAGTTTCATTTCTCTTGAGTAAGTATCTAGGAGTAGAAGGTCTAGATTATATGGCAAGTATATATTTGATTTTATTTTAAAAAATTGCAAAATTCTTTTCAAAGTAGTTGTACCATTTTCCATTCCCATCAGAATGTATGAGACTAACAGCTTATTTCTGAATGTTTTACAAAGGACATTAATTATATTAATCATCATCAGATAATACAATAAAACTTTTTCTATTTAGGTGATAAAATTGAGGGGGAGTTTTGGAGACTCAAGTTGAGAGTAAATGTTAAAACCATTAGCAACATGTGTTGTCTTAATATCTCAAAATAAGATAATAAATCAACAAAGACAACATCAGGAAAATTTTTACATCTTTAATAATTATTGTATTAGTGATTTCTATACACCAATCCCAAACAGTTTATTTCTGATAATCAACCCAGTACTATATCAAGGCGACACTTAGAAATGTATCTTATTGTAGATAATAAACATTATATAAAGCTTTTTATTGGGTCTGGTTCTTCACTCGGGGTTGAATGACTTTCTGATTGTAGGATTGACTCTTCAGTTGTTGATTTTACCTAGTAGTCTTTCTTTCAGCACCAGAGAGCATATCTACAACTCAAGAATATTTTTCTTTTTTTTTTCTTTCTTAGACTTTATTATAAAGATTTTCAGTTTTATTGCCATTCTCTTTATCTCTATTTTCTATTTCAAATTCTATTTTTTTAATTTGTTGATTAGTCCCCAAAGAAATGACTCAAAATTCTGGCATACTGAAAATAGAATTTGTGTACTAGGATGCTATGTGCTTAAATTTGCAGTTAAATATTGTTCTACTTTCCCATGACTTACCAGAGTACATTTCAATTTCAAAGAGGAAAGAAGGACGTAAATTGTGCAGAGCTGACTTTATTCCCACTATCTTATTTATTCAAGGATTTTGTTTTCCTCTATGTACCGCTGTCACTGAATAATTATTGATTTGTTTACCTTATATTTCAAGAAAAGATATATATACACACACACGTATATATATAAATAAAAGGACTATGTCCCAATTATTTCAACTTGCAATGATTTGAACTCTCAGATCAGTGGCTTACTCTACCATTTACTGAATGTTGCTTTGAAATTTATCATGGTCCTCTCACTCAAAGGGACTTGAAAGGTCACTCTGCCCATGCCTTTGCCCCCAAGCAGAGTGTCATTCCTAATTATTGGGAGCAATGGTGGCAAGAATCATTTGTAAGGGACAGATAAAACCATCACATGTAACCTATACCTTGCCCTCTAATCATCAACTGAGCTCCAGCTGTATAAATTACTTTTACTGAGTTCAGTATACATTTTATTAGTGCTGTTCCCCTTCTATTGCATAGAATGCATATTGCTAACCTATTAAGTAAAATCGCTTAAGATGTAAATTTTTTATGACTTTTTAAATGTTAATTTATGGCTTGTTAAATGTTAAAGTGGTAAATAGCTCCTAGGAGTTCATATGTACTAACTTCCATTTTGTAGCCCTCAGCATTTAAAGAAAGAATTCATAAGATATTTGTCAAGCTAAGATTTTTATAAACTTGCTTTTAATATACGAATGTACAAAAGAAACTAGGGCATTAGAAAACAATGTCAATGCCACATTAAATGATCACTATCACAGAATAACAAGTACCTCTTGCTAATTATTTAAGAAAAATATTATGAAATATAAGAATTATTGATTTAGGCTATTGCTACAAACTGAAACTATAGCTCATTGTACTAGATCATAAAGGTCATTGTACTAGATCTATGCTCTTCTACATAGGGCTGCTTACAATTCCTATTTACTTACATACTTATTGTAAATAAGTACAGTGGATTCTTTCTTTATGGCTACATCATTGCCTCTATTACCCATGACACAGTAACATAATTAAAGAATGAATGAAATCAGAGTTCAGGGCAATTTTTGATATTGTGGTTATTGTAGTTATTGAAGATTTGGCATTAGATTTAAGTCTAGATTCTTTTAAAAATACAGATGCCTAGGTTCCAACTACAGACATATTCTTGAGAGCTGAGGCCCAGGCATGTATATTTTTAAAAATATCTTTTTATCCTTCTAATGTATAATTTATAAATAGGAAAAAGAATATCCAGAATCTTAAAGGATTTACTCAATGTTAAAGAGTTAGTGAAATGTAAAACTAAAATCAAACATAGGTTGACTTCTCTTTTACCCGTGAGGTAGAGGACAGGTAAGAGCAATCTCTAATCAAGGGTACCAGCAGAGTGAACATCAATCTTTTCCTAATCCATGGATCCTTCCAGGCGGTGATGTTAATGGATAGAAGAGGCCACATAACACTCATATGCAACTACATCTATTAGTTTGCTAGGACTGCTGTAACAAAGTACCATAAATTGGGTGTCTGAAATAAGAGAAATTTATTGACTCACAGTTCTAAAGGCTAGAAATCCAAGATCTAGGTGTCAGCACAGTTGATTCCTTTGAGGACTATGAGGGAAAATCTGTTCCCAGACTCTTTTTTGTAGCTTATGGTGATATAGGAACTGAGGGCAGCCCACTCCATGATGTGCCACTATCTTATTAAGATTATTTTGAGCAGGGGATCCCTGGGTGGCGCAGTGGTTTGGCGCCTGCCTTTGGCGCAGGGCGCAATCCTGGAGACCCGGGATCGAATCCCACATCAGGCTCCCGGTGCATGGAGCCTGCTTCTCCCTCTGCCTGTGTCTCTGCCTCTCTCTCTCTCTCTCTCTCTGTGACTATCATAAAAAAAAAAAAAAAAAAAAAAAAAAAAAGATTATTTTGAGCTGAAAGCAAACAAGACTTTACAGGTTCAAGAGAAAATTTTCCCCTCCCTTACCTACACAGAAGAGTCTAAGTTGTAGTCTTTCTCAGAATAAGAGCTATTCCCAGAAATAATTTTATCTGAGTGACCCATTTATATGTCAGGGCAAACATCTAATTATCAGACATATGCTTTTTTTACTGCCCTGTGTATTACATTTCTTCTCTCTGAAGTCCCAGGACCCTATCCCCACTCTCCTTAGTTCAGGATGACATGTATACCTCATTTTGCCTGTCTTTGGGATTTCCATGTCTGTGTGTATTCCCTGTGTGTATTCTATTAATTTTATTTTCTTTTGTTAATCCATCTCATGTCAATTTGATTCTTAGTCCAGATAAAAGAATTCTTAAAGGGGACAGAAATTCTTGCTCCCTGACAATGACAATTTTTGGTGTTCCTTGGCTTTAGATGCATTATGCCAATCTCTGCCTTCATGTTCACATCACATTTTCTTGTGTGCATGTCTGTCTCTGTGTCCAAATTTTCCCCCTTTTAGATCCCACCCTAATGACCTCATGTACTTGACTAAAGACCTCATTTCCAAATAAAGTCACATTCTGGGTTACTTGGGTTATAACCTCAACATATTTGGGAGGGGGATCACAATTCAATCCATAGCAATTGTCTACACAGAGGCTATGGAGAAGCAGAGGCTTAGGGGACTCAGAAAGCTCTCTTCTGGGATAACTGGGTGGTTCAGTGGTTGAGCATCTACCTTCAGCTCAGGTTGTGATCCCCAGATCTTGGGATTGAGTTTTACTTCATGTTCCCTGCAAGGAGCCTGTTTCTCCCTCAGCCTATGTCTCTGCCTCTCTCTCTGTGTCTCTCATGAATAAATAAAATCTGAAAAAGAAAGCAAGCAAGCTCTCTTAAACACTTATTACTGATTATTTAACTTCTACTTAAAATATAATGCCATTAGCATAATGTGGAAGTCTAATTACCTGGGTTATGAGTAGTCCAACTTGAAAAAGACTTTCAAATCTCATTTATAAAGAATATGGGTTTTCTTTCCCCTATTTGTGTGACTGTTTTCTAATTAACTCTTTTCTCCATGAGGTCTAGCATACCTTCAGAGTTCTATACAAAATCCATGAATTGAATTAATCACTTTTGCCTTTTTTTTAGCACAATTGTCTTGCTTTCTGAATTGTTTCTTCCTACTAGACACACCTTACTGCTTTCACCTTGTAATGTTAGAAGGTTTTCCTCCTTTTCATCTAGAAAAATCATCTCTTTTTTGTTGTTTTTTAGAATAGCTTTCTTCTAGCTCTTCATATCTGATTCCCTCAAAGGATGCCACATTTTCACTTGATTCCCCTCAAAAAAGAAACAAAAAAATTGGTACAGGATTTTTCATCTGGATTAGCTGAAGCCCTACCCCAGGACTTTTGAACTTGAGACTCAATGGTCTTTTAGTCTTTCTCCAGTAAGAAAAAAAAAAAAAAAAAAAAGTTCCATCCTAACCTCTGTCAGTGGCAATGTTTTTTTTTTTGAGTATCATTTAGGACATTTTCAGCAATAATAACAGAAAACTCAACTCAAAAAATTCAATAACAAAGAAATCCATTATAATATATAGCAGGAATTCAAAACTATGAAGCTGTAATGCATATTAATTTAGCAACTCAATGATATTATCATAATTCTTTCCATTATTTCATTCTGTCCACTCTTGGGTTGACTTCATCTTTGAGCTTGCAGTATACTGGATAAGGACATCTTATCCAGAACTGCTATTCAGAAAAAGTCATTTCTCCAAGTGTGTTTAATCTTAAAACAAAAGAAAACATTTTTAGAACCATCCAACTAGTTTTTCATTACATTGGCCAAAATTATATCCTGATTCCATGCCTAAACTAGCCACTGTGAAAGGAATTAATAGCAACATAGCTGGATTAAGGCAATCAGAATTAATTCACTAGGGTTGAGAATACAGCATCTTTTCCTGATATTCAGTGCTGCACAAAAGAGAACATATACATCATCACAATCAGGATCTGTTAACAAGGAAAAATGAAAATAAATGTTGGATATATTATTAAAACTCTATCCTAATCCTCCGATGTAAAGAAAGCTTACATGTGTTGAAACAGAATGTAACCACCACAGAGAATGACTTAGCAGTTTTGATGAGTTCCAACTCATCCTGAAGCCCAGTTGCATGTATTGTCATTCCATAATGTTTTAAAAGTTGTTTTTTTTATACTTTATTGGATTCCATGAACATATTTTTTTTTGCCTATATGTGTTATAACAGCATTTCTATCACTTGTAACAAAACAAATATACCTTACCCTATTGTAAGTTTATTGAAGTGATATTTGCATTTGTTATTTTTATTTTCATAGCCGTAAATTTTGTTCCCATCTTTTATGGTAAGTCAGACTTCATGCCTTCTACTAATTTAATTATACCCAGAGAAGTCGAGATATATGTTTAAATTTGCTGACCATTTTGTCAGACTATCTCATGAACATGACATATTCCTATTTCTACTATAAAACATATTAATTTTTCATCGCATATAAATGTGATAATTGTGCCAACTCTAATTTTATTTTTTTTATTTTTATGAGGTTAGAGAAGCTATTAATAGTCATGTGAGAATCATTCATCTTTTATCTAAAAGAGAGCTTGATCCAAATAGTCACACCATCTACTTAATATCTACATTTCATTCTTGTCTTATACAATTCACACTTTTACATTTTTGTTATTATGGAGTCATTATCAAAAAACAGCATTTGCCCTCTATTATTTTTATAAATGTAATGAATTTGAACACATAAATTGTGTTAAGCTGTTAATGATCTCCCATGGGTTGCATTTCTTATTTGTGAATCTTCAATGATCTCCTTGGGGTTTAGGTGAAGCAAATTTTAGAAATTATGCCTACAGGCATGGAAGTTTTCCTATGAACTTCAGTAAATCTACTCTAGAGTTTTGATCCATGAAGCAGGGAAATTTCTCAGATGAATAATAATTTTGAACCTTCTCTACCCCATGGCTTTCATTTGCTACTTTTTTTGGGGGGGGGGGTGTGAATTCACCTTATATTGTTGATTATAATTGTAGAGAAAATAATAACAAAGTCAAAACTTATTTTCAGTGCTTGGGCCATATGCCTGTCCCTTTCCTTTCTTAAACTTTAGCATCCGAATCATTTACCTGTTCCTTTAATTATGCTGTTCTGCTCACATTTTACCCTATCTTCCATCTGGGATGCTAGATACTTTCATTTTGAAACCTAGAAATATATATATTATAAACTGTTAAAGATAAAATGCATTTTTTTCTTTTTAAAACTTTTTAAGACTTCAAGCACCCTCACATTTGGGTCAGAGAAGGAGTAGAAGAACCTAATAACATTTGATATTATGTATAAAGATTTGGGATCAGAGGAGTTCTTGTAAATGATTATTTATGATGTTAACAATTTGTTATGTAAACTTAAAAAAATTCAAGTAAGAATGTCTGAATGAACAATACCTATTTCTAGCAAATACATAAATAAGCCATCCTGACTTATTAGGGAAAAAAAATGTCAAAGAAATAAATTAGTAATCATTTTAGGAAATTTAATTAACTGTAATATCCAGGGAGGAAATTTCTGAATTAAAGACAAGTATCATATCAATAGCATATACTAGGCCAAAGGTCTGACCCACTGCCTGTTTTTGTAAATAAAATTTTATTTAAATAGAGCCACATCCATTCATTTACATATTGTTTACGGCTACTCTCTTTCTAAGTTCAGTTACTACTGAGACCATATGCCCCACAAAGTCTAAAATATTTGCTACCTAACCCTGTACAGAAAATGTTTCTGATCTCTGTCTTAGGTAAATCCCTATCAGACCCAGGATATTGTGGAACTATTGAGTTTATATAAAGGCATAATCTAAATGAGCACGTATTACAGGAGAATTGGGAGCCATTCTTAAAGGTATACAACCAGGAACAGGTTGGTTAGTCAGCAAGGAGAGGCTGTAGACAACATAATGTCCTATTTCACCTAAGTGAAATTAAATGAGCCATACAGTCTTTCAGAGTCTTATTTCCTTGATCATGCTTGAGCAATTAGAATAGATGCTGATCTGGTAAATTTGAAATCTCTCTTTACATTTATTAATGATGCCAGAAAAGTCACAACTATCTAAAGTTGCAGTATCATCTTTCTGGAGGGAAGATGCCTCTTATTACAAGGACTATATAGGCAAAGTAAAAACAATCTCAGGATCTCAAAGTAGCATATAAATCTATGGATGAGAATATATGTCCAAGAAACCTAGGTTTGTACAACTTGAGATGAAAGACACAATTTCCATTAAAACATATATCCAAAAGTAAAAGTACAAGGTTAATAATTGCAGGTCACAGTGAAGGGACAGTACTAAAGAACTAAAGCTAAAGGAAGCTACTGCAGTTGAGTATATGGGTAAGCCTTCAGACAGTGGCAGATAAAGAAAAACAAAAACAACAAACAACACACATAGACACACAAAATTTATGTAACTGGAGAGATTAAAATTTTCCTAATAACATTAAGAACTTATCACATATAGAATGTGTTATCTCATTTATACCATGCCTCTCTTCCAGAATGGAGATAATTTTAAAAACTGAAATAATTTAATCTTCTGATTAGACAAATATTTAGATAAGGGTTATTTCATATTTAGGTTCCTAATAGGTTAAATTTAATGGATTTAAAATTAGTAATTTTTGGGCATCCCTGAGTGGCTCAGCCGTTCAGCTCCTGCCTTTGGCCGGGGGCCTGATCCTGGAGTCCCAGGATCAAGTCCCGTGTCGGGCTCCTGGCATGGAGCCTGCTTCTCCCTCTGCCTCCATCATGAATAAATAAAATCTTTAAAAAAAATTAGTAATTTTTAATGAAAATGTCACATTGCACCAAGGTATTTTTCTCAGTAGAGAAGAATACTTGAACCGTCCTAATTGTACATACAAACTATTGGGCTCTCTTTGGATGACATGAAACATGCATTCTCTTAGAAAGCAAGTGTTCTCTTTTTGTTTCCAATTTGCCATTACAAAGCTCAATATATGCCAAGTGACTGTTTTGTAAAAGAGTGTATATACTTTCACTTTACTTATATTTTATTTTTGCTTTGTGTTAAAACAGTTGTTTTTCTCGAAATTATTTTTAGTTTGGGGATTGGTAGTATAGCAGTTAGGAAATTTGTTCAGCTGCTTGTATTTGGCATTTAATTGCAATAGTTTAGACCAACATTTCTTCTATATACATTAATGTAGAAGGTTTTTTATGTGGGTTCTGCAACTCAAGAATTTGGAAAAAGGCCTCTCTTGTATTTCTAAGGCTCCATCACACAGAGTATATACAGAGCTTTATGGGTGAAGGAATTTGAAGGTGAAGATAAGCCAAAGTTTGGTATTGCTTAGTCTATAGTTCCAAAGAGACAAAAAAAATAGTGTGTTCCAGAAGACAACTGGAAATACATGCTAAAATCAGACAAAATTAAGATTAATTTTCATTGAGGTGGTAACTAAAGATTAACATTTCAAGAAGTTGGTAGTGACTAAGTGAGGTTTGAGAGGGAAGTAGGCCAATGGAAACTCTATTGTGATACAAGAAACTAGATAAGGTTTTCTGTAGAGAAAATTATGCATGCTAAGAAGGAGATCACTGAAATGAAGGCTAAGGAGTCAAGGCTGCCTAAGAAGATATACCAATCATAACAATAACAAAGAGAGCATATTCCTCAAATGTAAAGCAACAGTGGCATAGACCTATCTTGATATTTCTAAGAAAAGCCTTAATGAAAAGGTGGCTACTCTGTGGGAAAGTTGACACTCGTCTTTCATAGAATTCTATATTTACTTATCCTCCCAGTATTATTTTAAAGGCTACAGAATCTTCAGATTGAATGTCAGACAAGCTTTTTTATTGACACCAACCTACATGAAGGTCAAAAGTTAACTCCATACTTTCATTTTATATCTTACACAGAGGGATCCTCGATTTCTTGTATAGTCAAAGTCAAATATACCAGTTCCTCAAGCTTGATCTTAAGAAGACTATGTGTATTTTATAGTGTCTAGTGGATCACATTTCTCATCTACAAGGAAAAAAAATGGTCTGGAATTAAATGCTTTGTGATTTGAGTCCTATGACTTCAAAAATTTCCAATGACAGCCACCTACTGTTTTGTACAACAGTAAAGAGGTTGATTTAGATATACCCTTTGTATCAGCACAAAGAGAAAATATGTACATGTAAACAGGATTGAATTTCAGCTACATTTTCCTTTGAAAATGAAACCCGTTGACAGCCTTACCAATAAACAGTGCTCAATATTATCTTAGTCTTCTGTTTGAGTTTTGGAATGCTGAGTCTTATGGTAATTGCATATTGCATCTACATACTTAAAATGAGTTTATAATGGCTATTATCATCAAAAGGAATAGGAAAACAATTAACCATGATTAGCCTTTTTATGTGAAGAGTTACCTCCTTATTTTGGCATTCAGTTTGCAATCATTTTGAAATTAGCTATGAGTTTGAATAATTTTATTTATTTTTGTATTTCAATAGTGTAAGAACAAATGAGTGCCTTAACCTTATGTATTTCTATAAAAAGTATAAAATGAAAAAAAAGTATAAAATGCTAGCAGTATTTATTAAAATATAAAATCCATTTCCCTGGTTTTTTTTTTCAAAGCAGAGAAAGAAACCAAAAGAAACCTTTCTAATGTTTTTTTTTCCCAGAATAATTTGAAACTGAGCCAACTTAAAATAACTACTATGAAATTAATTACTGCACTTTATATTGTCCCCCAAATGATTAATTTTCACTGCCTCAGGTCACTTTCAAAGGTAAATGTTCTCTTGTAAAAGAACAAAGGCATGACTTGGTAAAAGGCATTGATGATGTGGTTCAAATTTCAAAATACATATTACTCTCTTGCAATACTGAGACAATGCAAATACATGTTTAAATTCCACATGTGGTAAGAATTTACATTTTATCACAGAGATTCCCAAATACTCTGGGTAGGGGGAAGGAAGATTTAAAATAGTGATTCTCCACAAATCAGGCCAGATTCCCTTTGTTTGTTTTTGGATCCTGGAGCATTGTCAGCCTTGCCTGTGGGATGTGTTTGGAGTCCTGTAAGTGATGGCTGGAGTGAAATCTCAGGGGATGGCATGGGCACTGCCTGAACTTTCCAGATAATGATTGTGTAGCCAACACACTCAGTTTCAGGTCCTTGGAGATGTAGCCTTCTGCTCTGTGCTATCCTGTATGGCTTGGAGAACTGCCAGTGGCTGTGACTAGAGAGTAACCTCTTAGGAGGGTGAATTGAAGCTTTGGAGTTACTTGGATGTTTGTAAATTACAGAGGGCTAAAAATCCCCTTTGGGGATTTGTGTTTTGTTGAAAGGATGATCACAACTTCTTCCTACCTGAAGGAAATGAGAAAATGTAGTATAAAAGTTGTTTTTAAAGAATTAATTTAGGTTACAAAAAAAGTAAATTGGGATTTGTGATACATGGTGTTAAATACAGTAACTTATGTGTGAATAAAAACATTTCCTTACATTACATTCATTTGTTTAGTACTATCACTACATCTTTAGTTTCCCATTTGCCTACTCATTGCTATTCCATATTGCAGAATTTTAGAAGATTTCTTAAAATGCTTGAAAAAATTTCAACATAAATATTCAAAGATTAAATGTCATCATCATTGTTTTCTGGAAGTGGAAATCTTTGGCATAATGTATTCTCAAGCAACCTTCCTTGCTTTGTTAAATGATTCACTTTTCAGATCTAGGGCAAGAGATGATTCCTTCATTATGGTCTAAAAAAATTAAAAACAAAAAGCTTCCTCTCAACATTTATAAACAATCAAATATACAAATTTATAAAAACAACTGGCCTTATTTTATGTTTGATACGGAAACTATAATTTAAGATATATTTGACTTCTAATCTACTCTATTTCTTTCAAATCAGTCACAAATAACTTTCTTACAGGAATGGCCTATTGTTTAATTCTTTATGATAAACTGCCCTCTTTAATATGTATGTACCTCTATAAGTTTGATTGAGGTATAACTTACAAACCAAATAACATACCAACTGCCAAGTATAATTTCAAGTTAATAGAATTATGTTTCCATCACCATAATCCAGTTTTAGAATATTTTTATAATTCAGGAAAGTTTCCCCATACCTATTTGTGGTTGATTTCCACTCATATTTCTATTTTTAGGAAGCTACTGAAGAACTGCTATTTTTCTCTACAAATTTACCTTTGTCATATATTTCATATAAATGGAATAATGTAATAGACTCTACATATGGGTTCTTTTAACTTAGAATAATACTTTTAAGGTTCATCCATCTTGTAGCATTGTGGTAGGCAGAGAATAATTGTCTCCCAAAGATATCCATATCCTAATTGCCAAGATGTGATTATTTTATGTTACATGGAAAAGGAGAATTAAGGTAGCACATGAAAATGAGTTTATCAGTCAGCTGCCCATAGAATATAGATTTTTCTGCATTATCCAGTGGTTCCATGTAATCATAACGGTCCTTAAGTGAGGAAGAAGGAGATAGAAGAGTCACCGTGATGAGATGTGAAAAAGATTTCATGCGTCATTACTGCCTTTGAAGATAAAAGATCACAAGGCAAGAGATATGGGCAATTTCTAGAAGCTTGAAAACACAAGAAAATAGATTCTACCCTAGTCTTCATAAAGGAATTTCAAAAGCCCCATGAATTTTAGCCCAGTGTGGCCCAATTCAGGTACAATACAGAAGACCTACACAAACTGTAAGATAACAAATTTCTCTTGTTTTAAACCACGAAATTTATAGTTATGTGTTACAGCATCAAAAGGAAAATAATATAAGCATGTTTCAGTTTTTGTTCCTTAAAAAATTTTTCTTGTGGTAAGAACACTTAACATGAGATTGATCTTCTTAATAGATTTTTATGTGCTCAGTACAGAATTGTTAACTGTACAAACAATGTTGTGCCATAGATTTCTGAAGTTATTCTTTCTGCAGAACTGAAACTCTATAGCTGTTGCTCATCAGCTTCCCATTTGCCCCAGCCCCTGACAATCACCATTAAACTCTGCTTCTGTGAGTGATTACTTTGGATAACTTATATAAGAGAATCATGCAATAGTTTTCTTTCTGCAACGGATTACGCCTACCGATCCTCAAGGTTCATCTATATTGTCACATTTGCAGGATTTCCTTCTTCTTTAAGACTGAAAAATATTCCATTGTATGTAGACACTACATTTTCTTTATCCAAAGACATTTTAGGTAGTTTCCACATTTTCACTATTGTGAATAGGGCTGCAATGAACAGGAGAGCATTAATATGATACTGAGATCCTTATTGCAAAAAGTTTGGATGAATATTGATAAATGGGATTGCTGAATCATATCACAGTTTTTTTTTTTTAATTTTTTAAGGAACCACCACACTATTTTTCAGAGCAGTTGCATCATTTTTGCATTACTGCTACCAATGGACAAGGGTTCCAATTTCTTCACATCCTTGTTAATATTTGTTGTCTTTTATCAGTAATAGACATCCTATCTTAGGATGATATCCTAAGATATCACTGATATCTTAATGGGGTTTTGATTTTCATTTCCCTGATTAGTGATGTTGAGGATCTCCTCATATGCTTATAGGCCTTTTGTATGTGTTCTTTGGAGAAATATTTTTATTTAATAGCCAAATATTAGTCTATTGCTTATAAAGACCATATTTTATTTATCAGCTATTTGATATCTGGATTATTCTCAGTTATAACCTGTTATTAATAATGTTTCTGCAAATATTGCTGAATGTGTTGTTATGGGGACATGTTTTGTTTCTCTTGGCTTGATACCAAGAGTAATATTTGCATCATAGGGTAAAACTATATTTAACTTTTAAGCAACTGTCCAACTATTTTCCATAGGGTTGATGCTATATTTCCATCTCTAATGCATAAGAATTAGAGTGTTAATAGCAAATAACATTTGCTATTTTCTGTTTTCTTCTATTAAAGTCATTCTAGTGGATGTGTAGTAGAATCTTGCAATTTTTTTTTAAATTGTAGTAAAATACACATAACATTTGCCATCTCAACTGTTTTTATAGTTTTGTGGTAATGAGTATTCACATTATTGTTCAATCATCATCATCCATCCCCGTAACTCTTTTCATCTTGTGAAACTGAAACTGTATACCTATTAAAAAATAACTCTCCATTCTCTCCTCCTCGCCCCCTAGCTCCTGGCAACCACAATGATACTTTCTGTTTTTATGAATTTGACTACTCTTAAATACCTCATATAAGTGGAATCATAGAGTATTTCTATTTTTGTGACTGGCTTACTTCACTTAGTATAATATTCTCCAGCTTCATTCATATCATATTGAGTTACAGAATTTCCTTCCTTTTTGAAGGCTAAATGATATTCCATTAAATTTATATACACATTTTCTTTATCCATTCATTCATTAGGTTGCTTGGGTTGCTTCCATGTTTAAGACACTCAATAATGCTGCTATAAATATGGGATACAAATATCTCCTTGAGACTGCTTTCAATTATTCTGGATATATAACCAGAAGAGAGATGGCTGGATAATATGATAATTCAACTTTTAACTTTTAAAGGGATTGCATAGTGTTTTCTTTTTTTTTTGCATTGTGTTTTCTAAAGTGTCTGTACCATTTTACATTCTCACCAACTGCACAGGTTTCTATTTTCTCCAAATCCTTACTAACACATATTGTTTTGTTCTTATTTTTAAAGTAATACTCATCCCAGTAAGTGTGAAGTGTTAGGTCATAGGTATTTGACTTGCATTTCCCTGATGATGATGATAGGTGATATCAAGCAACTTTTCATACGCTTTGTAAGTCCTTTTGTATATCTTCTTTGGAGAAGTATCTATTCAAGTCCTTTGCCAGTTTTGAATTATTTGTGTTTTGTGGTTGAGGTTTAGTTCTTTATACATTCTAGATATTAATCCCTTATCAGGTATGATTTGCAAATATTTTCTTCCATCCTGTGGATTGCCTTTTTATTCTGTCAATAATGTCTTTTGATGTACATTTTTTTTAAATGTGTCAGCTCAATTTATTGTCTGTACTTTTGTCATCCTAATCCTATATATCATTATAAATTCCCAAATTGTAACCACTTTTCTTATAAGTTGTCTTCTAAGAGTTTGTTTTAGTTCTTATATTTGGGTCTTTGATCAATTTTGAGTTAACTATTGTATATTGTGTTATGTAACAGTTTAATTATTTTGCATAAGGATATTCAGTTTTCCCAGCACTATTCATAGAAAAGACTATTTTTTCTCCATTGAATGATCCTGGCACACTTGTAAAATATTATTTCACTATATATATGAAGGTTTATTCTGGGCTCTCTATTCTACTCTGTTGCTCCATATGTCTGCTTTATACCACTAACACACTATTTTGATTACCTTCCTTTTATACTAAGTTGTGAAATCAGTATGTATTAGTACCACAGTTTTATTCATCTAAGATTGTTATGGCCATTTGGGGTATCTTGAGATTCAATATGAATTTTAGGGTAGTTTTTTTTTATATTTTTGGAAAAAAATGATTAGGATTTTGAAAGACATTGTATTCAACCTATAAATCATTTTGGGTACTACTGACATTTTAATGCTATTAGCTCTTCCTCTTCATGAACATGATGTTTATTTCCATTTATTTATGTCCTTCTTAATTTCTTTCAACAATGTTTGGTAGTTTTCACTATACAAATGAGTTACCTTCTGGGTAAAGTTAATTCCTAAATATTTTTACAAACTTCTTTCAATAATGTTTGGCAGTTTTCACTGTACAAATAGTAAATTCCTAAATATTTTCTTTTCAATGCAATTGTAAATGCAACTGCTTTCTCAATCTCTTTGTTGTATTATTCACTGTTAGTATACAGAAATGAAATTGATTTCTGTGTATTGATTTTGTATCCTGCAACTTTACTGAATGTATTTATTAGTTAAATTTTGTGTGTGGAATCTCTAGGGTTTTCTACATATAAAATCATAACATCTGAAAACAGATGATTTTTCTTCTTTGCCATTGAGATGTTTTTTGTCTTGCCTGAATGCTCCAGTTAGAATTTCACGTACTGTGTTGAATACAAGAGGTGAAAGTAGGTATCCCCTTACCTTGTTCCTGATCTAGGATGAAAAGCTTTCAGGCTTTCACAATTAATATGATGTTTGCTATGGATTTTTCACATAGCTATTTATTATGTTTAGATAATGTCTTTCAATTCCTACTTTAATGAGAGTTTTCATTATGAAAAGATAGTGATTTTTGTCAAATGCTTTATTTGCATCAGTTGAAATGATGTGGCTGTTTTTCTTCATTCTGTTGATGTGGCTTATTATGTTGATCATTTCCCTATGTTGAACTATCTTTGCATTCTAGTAATCAATCCCATTTGGTCATGATATATAACATTTTTAATACTGGATTCTTTTTGCTGGTGTTTTCCAGAGGATGTCTGCATCAATGCTCATAAGGGATATTGGTCTGTAGTTTTGATTTTGTTTAGTCTCTTTGTCTGGCTTTGGTTTGGGGGGTAATGCTGGCCCATAGAATGAATTAGGAAGTATTCCCTCTTCTTTAATTAATTTGAAAAAGATCGAGAAAGATCAATATTAGTTCTTCCAAATGTTTTCGTTAAATTCACCAATGAAGCCATCAGGTCCAGTGCTTTTTCTTTTCGGGAGATTTTTGATTGCTGATTCAATCTCCTTACTAATTATGAGTCTATTCAGATCTCTATTTCTTCATGATTTAGTATTGGTAAGTTTAGTGTTCTAGGAATATGACCATTTCATCTAGTTTATACAAATTGTTGGTATGCAACTATTCACAGTGTCTTACAATCCTTTATATTTTTGTACAATTGATAGTAACATCCCTACTTTCACTTATGATTTTAGTAATTTGAGCTTTTTTTCTTTTTTTTACATACTCCATTTAAGCTAATGGTATGTAAAATTTGTTTATTTTCTCAAAGAACTAATTTTGGTTGCATTGATTTTTCTCCATTGTATTTCTATTCTCTATTTTATTTCTCTGCTCTAATCTTTATTATTTTGTTTTCTGTCCACAAACTTTGAGTTTAGTTTGTTCTTATTCTAGTTCTTTAGATTTTAAAGTTAGGCTCTTCATTTCATATATTTATTTATATCATTTCATATATTTAATGTAAATATATAGTTACAAACTTCCTCTTTAGCAACACTTTTCCTGAGTCCCCTAAGTTTTGGTATGTTGTGTTTGCATTTTCTAATATCTTTGTTTTCTAATGTTCCTAGTGATTTCTTTGATTCATTGGTTGTTTAAAAGCAATACATTATACAGTTTTATGATTTTTCCAGTTTACTTTTTGTTATTAATTTTTAAAATTATCCTGCCATTTGTCAGAATGGATACTTTTAATGATATCTCATTTTCAATCCTGAGATTTAATTTGGGGCCTAACATATGATCTTGGAAAATTTCCAACGTATATTTGAGAAAAATGTATAGTTTGTTGTAGAGTAGAATGTTCTACACATTTTTTTTTTTTAAAGATTTCATTTATTCATTCATGAGAAAGACAGGCAGAGACATAGGCAGAGGGAGAAGCAGGCTCCCTGCAGAGAGCCTGATGCAGGACTCAATCGCAGGACTCGATCCCAGGACCCCGGGATCACAACTTGAGCTAAAGGCAGAGGTACAACCACTGAGCCACCCAGGCGTCCATCTACACATTTCTACTAGAGATAGTTGATTATTTGTGTGGTTGAGTCCTCTGTTTCCGTACTTCTGGTAGTTCTATCCATTATTGTGAGTGGAATAGTTTCCAACTATTTTTAGAGAACTTTCTCCCTTCAGTTTTGTCATGTTTGGCTCATATATTTTAATGACTTGTATTTAGCTGTGTAAAATGTTTATAATTATATCTTCTTGCTTTGAGTCTTTTATTAATATACAATGTCCTCCTTTGTCTCTTATAAAATTTGATTAATAGTTGATTTCTGATATTAGTACAGACACCTCTGCTCTTTTTAGTTACTATTTGGATGAAATGTCTTTTTCTCTTCTTTCATTTTCAACTTCTTTGTTTTTGGATTTTCAGTGAACCTTTTATAAACAACACACAGTTAGGTTATGTATTTTAGTCATTCTGAAAATTTCTATCATTTATTGGAGAGTTTAATCCATTTACACTTAAAATAATTATTGATAAAGAAGTACCTACCTTTGTCATTGTGCTATGTTTTCCACAGGTCCTACAGTTTCTCTGTTCCTCATTTCCTGAATTAGTCTTCTTTTGTGTCTAGTTTTATTTTTGTAGTGAAATGCTTAAATTCCTTTTTCATTCTCTTCTGTATTTCTTCTATAGTTATTTTCTTTGTGGTTACCATGAGGATTACATTAACATCCTAAGTTTCTAACTCTGTAATTTAAATTAATACCAATTTGACTTCAATAACACATTCTCTGTTCTTTTACAGCTTCATTCCCACCCCTTTTAGTAGTTGTAACAAAATTAGATCTTTATAAATTGTATGCCCCCAACCATAAACTATTAATTCTTTTAAATGCATTTCTTTTTAAATTATATAGAAGACAGGATTTAGAGCTACAAATCAAAGTTACAATATCACTACTTTTACCCTAATAACTGTTTTCTTTAAATGTATTTGTCTCTTAAATCATGTAGGAAATAAAAAGTACAGTCACAAACCAGTATTACTATAACATTAGATTTTATAATTATTCATGTTTTACCCTTA